>NW_018164863.1:1129723-1153295 GCF_001263595.1 Phalaenopsis equestris | reverse complement strand
TATAAAATAATTAATAATTATATTTTAAATTATATATATATATATATATAATTGAGGAGTATTACATCGAGTCAAAACAAGCCGAACACGAACGAACAAGTTAGGCTCATTAATTTAGCAAAAGAGTCAAACACGAGCTTCTTAACAAACAGAACGTGAGTTATGTGCAAATAACGAGCCGTTTTGACAGCCCTACATGTAGACGTATAAACCCCTAAAAAGTATTATAATTAGTTAATTACTAATTAATTCATACAAGATAAGTAAAAATCTCACTCCTTGGGCCCGTAAGACCCAAAACCTTGGGGTTTAGCCGGACCTGCACGTCGGTGACTCGGTCGCTTCCCCAACCCGTGGATAGGTGGGGTTGGTAAGGTGGACGTAGCTGGTGAGTGGCGACCAAGAATGGTAGGTGTGTGATTGGGACGACGAGAGAACTTCGGGGGGCGAGTGGCCCCCAACCCTCTGCACCCGGGAGGAGAGGACTCTTCTTCTTCTCCTTCCTCGCTCATTTAAAAACCTAACAAATTTCTCCTCTCGCATTTGCCTTTCCACGAGTCTATAAAGGCCCATTCTCAAGCGGCCTCCTTGTGAAACGAGGGGGGAGAGGAAAAATGAAAGTTATCGAGAAGATAAGGGAGGCCGTCGATGGCGAAGGGAAGACGGTGTTCTCCTTTGAGTTCTTTCCACCGAAGACGGACGAAGGTGTGGAGAATCTTTTCGAGCGGATGGATCGCATGGTTGCCCACAACCCGACATTCTGCGATATCACCTGGGGTGCGGGTGGTTCCACCGCAGACGTCACCTTAGAAATTGCCAATCGGATGCAGAACATGGTGTGTGAATCCTCTTCGTTCCATGCTCTTTGCATTTTGATTTGAATTGTTTTAACTATTTCCTTTCTCCATCCCACTATCGATATAAGCTTGTCCTGAGTTTCTAGATCTATGGTTTATGCTCGTTTCTAGTTGAAGTGCGACTTAGATCTGATAGTTTGAAATCGGGGAGATGTGATTCGCTTGTTTGTTTGCTGAGAAGTTAGAAAGAGATACAGAGAGATCTCATATTTTGTCTTCTTTGGAACATCGTTTTTTATCCTCCTACTTTGTTTTACTGTCTGGTGCGATTACTGTCGCTTTAGATTCAGCAAATCCTAATTGTACTTGGATTTTATATTAACATCCAAATTGTTCAGGATTCTGGTGCTAAAAATCTGGATTTGCTAGTTTTACATATCGAGTTCACCGTATTCTGTTTACATCCAATGAGATCTTGCGAGTTTTTGGCACTTTTTTTTGGTTATTGTTCGTGCAAAACTGCATGTAAATTTAGTTTTTTGGCACATTTTTTGTTTGTTAGTGTTTGTGGGAGAACTGAATGGGACTGGTGATTTGTAGTCTCTCCACTGCAAAGATTCCTTACCATGCACTATTTGGCACAATTTGAGACTTGTATTTGAACTGCGGCATTTTTCTTCTATTTACCAAGCGGCATTATCTGGTTTAAATTGCTTCCGTTGATAGTGATGGATGAATTGAGTCACATTCTGAAGTTTTCTGAACAGGGCAAAAATTTTGGGGGAAAAGAACAAAAAGCAGAGATTTATGGATGCATCTGACTTTATTTGTATAAAACTTCATACTGTTTGGCTTTCTTTGGATAATCTTTAAAGCTGTTTGCCGAATTGGTTTAATATAAGAGAAAAGATAATTGCAAAACCAAACTTCGATAATAAAAGTGCATCATAAAAAGCAGACGAGTGCAGCGAATATAGCACTTCTTAAACTACTAAAGCAATAAATCGAATGAAAGCGAAATTAAGTTTAGAGATCTTATTACCGAATCTTGCATAAGTACTTTCATTTAGTGTTTTTTTTTTCTTTTTTTTCTTATTCATGGTGGCAACTCTTCAGGATAAATGAATTTTTCCTCATAGTGTATACTTGCTATTGAGGATAACATGAAAATCTTTCATTTAATACATATTTTATATTTAGAAGCTCCTCTATTGGAAGATTTTGCCTAAGTAGAGCTATTTCAGGAATATGCTCATGCTGCTGAGAGAAAAATGGGATTTTGCAGGGATATGAATCAAACCAATTCATTCACCATTAAATATCTAAATTAATAAATAAGAAATATTTATTTTGAATTAAATACATATATATACAACAGTTGGAACTTAGATCAGAATTTGTTTCTGGCATTTTTCGTTTTCTTGCAGATCTCTGTGGAGACAATGATGCATTTGACTTGCACAAACATGCCAGTTGAGAAGATTGACAATGCTTTGGATACCATCAAGAACAACGGAATTCAAAATGTTTTGGCACTTAGAGGGGATCCTCCTCACGGTCAGGACAAGTTTGTTCAAGTTGAGGGTGGATTTTCATGCGCTCTTGATTTGGTATGATCTGGTTTCTATTCTCTTCAACTCCATTGTGCTGTATTCTCCTAGGGATTAAATTGAAGCATAAGGTGGACATTGTTGCTATTTTAGTTTCTATGATTTTGGTCTTTTAACTATTTGGTATCAACCTTTTGCATTTCATAACATTGATTTATGATGTAATGCTGTATTCTTATTTCCTGCTGTTTGCAAGCCTTTCCACTGTTCTGTTTAAGTTATTTATTTTTTATTTTTAAATTTTCATTGTTCTTAGGCTCTTTTTTCTTCTTTGACATGTTTAATTTCTAAATGCTTCATCAAACTTGTAGGTAAAGCACATTCGAGCAAAATATGGTGATTACTTTGGTATAACTGTTGCTGGTTATCCAGGTTAGTTACTCATCTATTCTAAAGTTATTCACATGATCCATTAATTGACATTGGCTTCCTACGTATTAGCCATGTGGCTTAGCATTTTGTTTGAATTTCAAATACTGAATATATGATTTTGAAAACTGTCCCATTTTCTGAAATTTGAGATAAATGATGACAATATATTTGTGTGCTGAGTATAGAGATTTTAAACTTTCACTGGCCATCTAACATATGAAAATGGACACTTCACAAATTAAAAAAAATGAAAATAGCTGAATTAAATTTATAGCTGTGAATAATGTGCAATTTGGTATGTCATGGCTTTAAATTAAAACTATGATATAGAAGTAATTAGTGATTTTACAACTAAATTTTAATAAAACCTAGATAAATGCTTGTGTCTGTTATGTTTACTACCAAATGAATTGTTATGATCTTATGTAATTTTGTGGCGCTTTCACTTTATTTCCTTATCCTTGCAATACCGGGTTATGTGACTAGTTATTGCATAGAGAGAATAAAACTCCTTTAATCCATATGACCTCAACTCTTTTCTGTATCTGTTTGGTTTCATTACAGAGGCACATCCTGATATGATCCAAGAAAATGGTGCTACTTTGGAAGCTTACAGTAATGATCTCGCTTATTTAAAGAAAAAGGTATCCTCCCATACTTTATATGTGGCTTATTCTGCTTGGTGGTTGTGTCTTTATGTAAATGGCTACAGAAGAGTCTTCCATTGTAAAATTTTTGGCACAAGTTGTCATGCTGTATAAGTATCTGGATTTTTCTAGCATGTGAGCATTTGTTTTAAATGAAGAACAGGATACTTTTCAAGGAATCTCCTTGGAAATTGTAGTATCAACGATTCTAATTGAATGTCCTAATTAGTACTGTTCAATTATAAGCGAATTATATTCTTTATAGTGGATGAGAAATAGAGGGAGGGAGGGAGTCTAAGTCATTGGAGTAATGATACACGTCCCAAACAATTGTACATACAAAGTTATTTAGTGCTCCATTTTTATATGTGGATCAGTTAAAATTGGGATTGTTATATACTTTTTTTTTAAGGGTGTTTTTATTGGTTTATCTATTCAAAAGCTGATACTCAAATTCCCCCAATAAAGTAACATTGAATAAAAATACTAAATTTGTTGTGTTCATTCCATAACATGTCCTGGCTTGGCAGACGCTTGCGTTGGATATTTTTTGTATGAAACATGTTGGTTTTATGTTGGACTATGTATTACTAGTAGAACATATTGAATGTAGGGCTGTCAAAACGGCTCGTTGTTCGCGAACAACTCGTGTTCGGCTCGTTAAGAAGCTCGTGTTCGACTCGTTAATTTCGTTCGGTAAGTTAACGAGCCGAACATGAACTAAGATGTGTTCGTTCGTGTTCGGTTCGAAATACTACTCATCAAGTATATATATATACATATATATATTAAGTAGTATTTTAAAAAAATCTAATTGACGACAAGGCTACAAAGACTTATAATCAATTAAAATATTAATTAAGAAAATAGAATAAAAATTATTAAATTAGATTCAAATGATGTTTTAATATAAATAATAATTTTTAAATCTTGTTCAAACCCTTATTGTCTTATGACTATATCATTAGGATTGTTAAAAGGACTTTGTTTGTGAACAGCTCGTGTTCGGGCAAACGAGCCGAACACGAGCGAGCCATTGTTAAAAGGACTTCGTTCGTGAACAACTCGTGTTCGGGCAAATGAGCCGAACACGAAAAGGACTTGACTCAGCTCGTGTTCGGCTCGTTTACATCCCTAATTGAATGTGCAAAGCCAGGACAAGGTATTGTTCTCGTCTTTGGCTTAAAGGACCCCTACCTTGCCTTCTCTTCTCTCATTTATTCTAGTCAAAGTGGATTCATATCTAACACGTCTCTGGAAGTGTAGATGATTAGATGATCTATTCATCCTTAGATGGCATGCTTCGTGTCAAGGAAAGCAAAATTTTTTATTTGTGTTTGTTAAGGTCTACTTGGGACCATTTTTGTTTTTTATTTTTTAATTTTTTGTATTTATTCTCTTTAGTTTATGTTTTGATTTTGAAACAAAACATGTTTGACTATTTGATTAAGGTATGATTGTTTTTAAAAACAATCAACAACAAAAACAACAACAAGTTTTATCCCACTACATGAACCTTTTTCTCCATTTAGTCATATTGAGTGTCATATTTTCATTTCTTTCTAATAGATTAAGATCATTTTTTGATCATTTTTTAACACTCAAAATACCTAAAATTTAATTTGAGTATTTTTAAAATCATATTATTTTGCTTTTAGAAATAAAATTTAAAAGATACTGAAAAAACACTGATTTTAAAAACATGAAGGAAAAGAAAAAAACAAAAAATAAATTAATCCCAAAGAAGCCCTTATTTTTTGGGCATTCATGATACACTTCTGCAGCATTGCTTTTATACTCCCTTTCCCTCGTGAACTTAGAAAATACTGTTGATCGGCCGCGAATCAGTATTTTAAATTTGATTGTCTTCTTTGTCATGGTCAATCATCTTAAGTCCATATGAATATCATCTTTATGCTTATCTTTGCTCCAAGTTGCTGTGTTAGATATATGGATATTATAAGTTACATGAAAAATTTACATCATGTATGATGCTTCATGATTTTCATTACCATAAATGATATGACACTCACATTGGATTACTTAGGGTTATGTTTTCTAATGCAACTAATATGATACTTAAACTTTCATGCAAAAGAAAAATAGATGATTCACAAATCATAAGTTATCAAATAATCCAACAACTCACTTACTTTGAAGGAAAACATGCATATTAAACCCAATGAACAGTTCGAAACAAACAAAAGTAGCCCGCAAATTAATTAAATTCTACAAAATCAGATTTTTGAAGAAAATTTAGAAGCATGAAACTGGCTCATAACAAATTATGCTAGAGAAAAACGGCATTGAACAAATTATAAAAAATCAGGCCTCTCGTTATTGGAAAGAGATGACTTTCTCTAAAATGAAGTTGTTTAACTGGTACCACACTTGATTGAGACACGTATCCAACATGTATTCACAACCTTAAAACTGAAAAGAGAACTGTTATGTAAGCCAAAATTGATGAATTATATGCCTCTGAATCTTATTTATAGATTCCTCATAGCCTAGGTTAGTAGAAATGAGTGGCACACGATTAATTGCAATTTAGATTAAAGTTATTCTCAATTCCTCAAAAACAACCAAGCATCACCCTGTTGGAATGCAAAATTTTCAGATCAACCAAACGGCCGAACCACCTGTGACAAAATATTTTATAAATTTTCTTTATTATTATTATTTTTGTTTTATTTCCTTTTGTTTTAATGACATTTTACTGATATGCTGTTGGATGTTTTATGCTTTATAGGTGGATGCGGGTGCAGATTTGATAATCACTCAGTTATTTTATGATACTGACGTTTTCCTCAAGTTTGTGAATGACTGCCGTCAAATTGGAATAAGTTGCCCGATAGTTCCAGGCATCATGCCTATAAATAACTACAAGGGATTTTTGCGAATGACTGGATTTTGCAAGACTAAGGTAAGCTCTATCTTTTTGTTTTTAAGATGAAACAAAGTCTTTTCTTTCATGTTGCAAGACCTGAAAAACGTTACAAAAAAAATAAATAAAGCATTTATTTCATTTATTGTTATATGGTAGATTCCATCCGATATTACTGCTGCCTTGGAACCAATTAAAGACAATGAGGAAGCCGTCAAGGCATATGGAATCCACTTAGGAACTGAGATGTGCAAGAAAGTTTTATCTCACGGGATTAAAACATTGCATCTCTACACACTGAACATGGAAAAGTCAGCGCTAGCCATATTAATGGTATGCAATTTTTTGGATTACTTTTCTTACATAATGTTGCCTATGCAAAAGCATTACTTACAAATTCATGTTTACAGAATCTTGGATTAATTGAGGAGTCCAAGGTCACAAGGTCTTTGCCATGGAGGCCTCCTGCAAATGTGTTTCGAGCTAAAGAAGATGTTCGACCAATTTTTTGGTATTTTTTTTCAACCTATAAGCTTTTTAAAATGTAAATATTATAAATATAATTTTATTCAGATTTTGCAGATATTTGATTGTTATTTCATGATGTTTCAGGGCTAATCGTCCAAGGAGTTACATTTTGAGAACCTCAGGTTGGGATCAGTACCCACATGGCAGGTGGGCTGATTCTCAAAACCCATCATATGGAGCTCTTACTGACCATCAGGTATTTGATAGCACTTACTGAAAATCCCTACAATTGTTTTTGTAAATGTAACTTTTATAGTCAAAGCATATTGAAATTTGGTTCTCCTTTGCACCACTGAACTTTTTATGTTTTTTTGAACAGTTCATGCGTCCACGTGCACGAGATAAGAAACTTCAAGAAGAATGGGCTACCCCAATCAGATCTATTGAAGACGTTCATGAGGTAGTTATCTGAGCTTGGCCAACTTGCTTCTTCTAAATAAAGCATTAGTTTGGGATCAATTTTGTTTTTTCTGTTTTCTTTTGCTTTTAAAAACATTTTTATTTGATGTGTTTTTACTTATTTTTTATTTTTTAATCCTAAAAACAAATTAACATATTTTGAAAACACTCAAAACTGTTTTAAAAAACAATCATATTTTATTTAAATAGCCAAACATGATTTCTTTTAAATTAAAACATAAACATAATAAAATAAAAATAAAAATGTGATGCCGAACAGCCTCTAAATTAAGAATTTGAGCATATATAGTTCTGATTGTTGTGTTCTGTAGAGGTTTATGAGTTACTGCCTGGGCAAACTTAAAAGCAGTCCATGGTCTGATCTGGATGGGCTTCAGCCAGAAACAAAGATAATAGATGAACAGTTAGGTCAAATTAACTTGAAAGGTTTCCTTTCCATCAACAGTCAACCTGCAGTCAACGGAGTGAAATCTGCTTCTCCTACTGTTGGTGAGTGAATTGTTTTTTAGCCGTTCTAATCTTTATTACCTGAATCTTTGGTAGTTTTTACTCTAAATCTAGAATTTTCTGTTTTCCCTGAAAACATGTAATCTGGCAACTTGTTTGGCACTTCAAAACTATAGAAAACTTGGGCTTAATAATACAGATCAAATGTTTTGATTTGTGTCTCTATTTTGATCCATTTGATGTTGTTGGATGCATTTTTTCATTGTTCCTTCTATTCATGTATAAATTCTTATCTCTGTCCGCTGATCTACTGATTTTTTATGATTTTTAATCTTTAGTGAGTAATCTACCTGGATGTAACTAGCATAATAATTTTTCTCGCATCATTACTAATTGCTTAAAAGCTCAAAGATGGGCAATGAATTTTGGGCTTCACTGAGATTTGTTGCCGATAGTATGGGATCAGGATTCGAAATGATAAATGGCAATATGATTTATCCTTAATTTAGTCGGGCAACATTTTTTTTACATAGCAATAATAGAAATTATGGGTGAAACTTCCATATTATAAATATCTACAATAGTGTTTTTCCTACACTTAGGAGGGCAGTCTAGGTCTACCCTCACCAGCCATTGACCAAAATGTTTTGATGTATTCCAGGATCCTGATTTATTAAGGAAAGCTATCTACAACCTTAATAAGTGATGTTACATTAATCATTCATCTATTATTGTTATTTCTTAAGCTATACTTTCTAATTTTGTCATTTGCCCATTATAACGTTCTACATTTTATCCATGCTTAACTTGGATATCTAGAATATGTAATACGCACAACATCACTGATCATGTGCAGTTTTATAAAATTATCTCTTATATCTCCATGATATTCTTTTGTTAAATAACACTCTGGGGGGCACTTCATAATTTTAACCACCAAGCATTAAGCTTAAAATGTAAATTCATCATCTTTTTCTTCATTTTTTCTCAATAATAAATTGAAGATACATAAACTTTTTTGCATTTAGATATTATTTTATTTTAATTATATTTACTGATAATTATTAATAAAATCTCAGGAAAATTGATTTTCTCCATTTTAAACTTGCAATTTTTTTTCTTTTAAATTTATTTTACTTTATCCTAGTATATCTGTTGCATGGCAGGATGGGGCGGTCCTGGGGGCTATGTTTACCAGAAGGCCTATATTGAATTTTTTTGCTCTTCAGAGAAACTAAAGCAGCTAATTGAAAAGTGCAAAGCAGTTCCATCTCTCACTTACATTGCTGTGAACAAGGAAGGACACAGTCTCTCCAATGTTGGCACTAATGCAGTAAATGCGGTCACTTGGGGTGTTTTCCCTGCAAAACAAATCATTCAACCAACTGTTGTTGATCCTGCTAGCTTTATGGTGTGGAAAGATGAAGCTTTTGAAATCTGGACAAGAGGATGGGCTTATTTGTTCTCTGAATCTGATCCTTCAAGGGCTTTACTGGAGGAGGTACCAAAAATGCTGCTCTTTTTTTTTTTTTATCGAATTCTATTTTCATTTTTAAAAGTGCAGAAAACCATAGAATTCTGCTGCATAATTAACTTTCTTGTTTAAATGGTTTTTTTCCATAAATATTACTGAATTATTTTCAATTTACATATTTAGTAATTAAATTTTTATATTTATTTCTATAATAGTCTAAATTTTAGATGACACAAAAAAATATTTCTATATTAACTTTTCAAAAAGAAAATGCTTCTTCTCAATACCACATTTTTTATGCTATCTAGAGATTAGGGAGTTCTATTATAGTGAAATTTACATGCGGAACATGTAATTCTTATGGATTTATGGATCTCACACCTTAACTTCCATATGTACATGCATAGATTTTATCTATGCATGACAATATGAATTTAACTATTAACATGTGTTAATTAATGCTATTTATGTGTAAATATGAACGTTTTGGCATGAGATACGTCGGTAAATTTATAAGAATTGAGTGCCATGTTTGTAAATGTCCCTTTAGTATAAATAAATAGACAGTTAGATGTCTGCTTTTTTTTAGGAAAAATTATGTACATGCCACACAATACTTATGTATTTAAACATCTCACACCCAAAATTTGATATTAACACATTTGGTACCATAAACCTACGCTTGAAAATAATTTTGGTATTCATGATGTGATATTAAAGATCTGAGTGTTTCAATGCTAGATGTCTGTAAATTCCCCATTTTTGTTATTTCATCTTCCTCGCTTTTACAATCTTTATGTTACATGCAGATCCAGAGAAGTTACTACTTGGTCAGCCTCGTTGACAATGATTTCATCCATGGCGATCTTTTTGCTGCATTCAAGGACATCTAAAGCTTGGCCATCTGCTTGAGAGCCTTAAAGCTCAGTTTACCTCAGTAGCCATTATCCTCCTCAACATCCCCTAGCTGGAAAAAGCTGGGAAATTGGGATGCTATGTTGTTATTCTTTTGCTTTTTTATTGCCATGATTTTAATTTTATGAATCCTTGGATTAATTATATTGCTTAAGCTGTATTACAGGAGATGATGCTTTTTTGTATACCAAAATGTTGGAGCTTTCAAAAAACATGTGAAATAAATATTATATTCAGTCTCAACGCCTGCTTTTAGTTGCTTGAGGAAGTATACTTTGTGAAAAATGATGAATTTAGGTGAGAAAATGATAATGATGATTTCATTTGCATTTATGAAATGAGTGAAAATATAATATTATTTTAAAATATAGTATTTTATCTATTAGCAATTAAATCAGCACTCGAGATTAGAGGCATAAACAGTCAAGCTTGAGCTACTTTGTTTGAGTTTGAGCTTGATTAATTAATAGAGCTTGAGGTTAATTTGAGGTGGTTGAGCCAAGGCCCTGTATTAGGTTGATGAGGCCTCGCCAAGGACTTCGTCTTTGCACCCACTATGCCATGAAAAAGGATGAGGAGCAGGAGAGTGAGGGTCTAGCCTCTTATGAACCGGGGTGCCGTCGGATCACCACCCCCCTTCCACCTACACTTTCTACCTCTATTTCGGACTCGAGATAGAAATCGTGGGAGAATTGGAGAAAAGAGAGCCGCCTGGCCGACGAGCCCTCGTAGCAAACACTCATTCCCCCACGTCTCAGATTTCTTCCTTGCTTTCAAAGAAACACAAGATGGCGGGGAAAAATGAGTGCTTGCTGTCAGAAGACTTATGGCCCTTCTGACAGCAATAGTCAAACATATGTATTGTAAAAAATTTATGGTCTCGTGAAAAAAAAAAAAACCTATGAATGACCCATCGGGAAAAAAAAAAAAACTTGGCGTTATGATGGGGTAGACCAATGGCTGACTTCGCCAAAAAAGTAAAGAAAAAAAGAATACTTATTGTAATCACGGTCACCTTTGATACTGACACAAGTGAGGCACGTGGAAAGGCAGCGATGCCAAGCCCAATAGATCTCTTGACTACCGTTCTCCAATGCTCGGGAAACTCGGCCAGACTGATCGAATGACAGGTTGACCTGCCCGAACATAAAATGTGGGATGATCATTTCAAACACGTGTTTCCTCTGGATTATGTGCAGGAGTTCTTACTTTTGAAAATCATTATACTAATTTCCTTAGTGGACAAATTTAGTATAAAAAGCTATACCACTTATGGCATTATGTTTGCCATTATCCAATTCTCAAGCCCTTGGAGATGCTATTCATTGTAAAAAGATTATTAAAAGTATAAATCACTATGACTTAAATACACATAATTAAACACAGACATATCAAATGGATAGAATTATTTAATATTTCACCTTTATTCTCAAATTCATGAGCTACACTAAAGATTAGTTCGCCATTTTAGGAGACATAAGGCCATTGCATTAATAGAAAGGGGCATTTACATACTATCCAATTCCCATGTATATATATATCAAACACCTAAACTCAATTTTTTATATTTAAACCACCCAAATCTTTCATATCACATAAACAATACCAGCACTTTAACTTTTTGTACAGTGAAATACAACTTTTCATGCACAAGCAAAGTAGTATGTACGTAAATATTTGAAGTATAGATGATAGATATGTAGATACATAAGAATTGAGTGGTCTGTATGCAAATCTTCCTAATAGAAAGAGGTGGCGAAAGATACTTACTGGATTGCTACGCTTAAGTAAAATATTAAGGTTCATATATTTGAATTATATTATTGACCTTCTTAGAACAGATTCATCTTGATAGCATTATTATTATAGTAGATAGATTTTCAAAGATACACACTTCATATCATAGTCTAAGACAAATGATACACCTCATAGAGCTAAAATTTTCCTTAAAAAATTACTATGTTACATGTGTTACCTTTCACTGATGTTCTATCAGACATAAATGTTAGGTTTGTGTATTTTGTTTGTAAATATTATAATAATTTTTATCTACTAAATTGAAGTTCTCTTCTTATTTCTACTCTGGAATAGATGTACATATAAAGCTAGTTAGGAGAGCTTTAGGAAACCTATCGAGTTCCTCGGTAGGCTAGAACATAGAAAACTTAGAAGACATTAACTTTATGTATAATAGAACCACATTTAAAATAACAAAAAAATTAAATCCCTTCAGAATTTTTTTATTTTAACCCTAAGAGATTCCTTGACAATGACAATATTCCTACATATACGTTTCTTTTCTTTTTTTTATCTTTTTCAAAAATTTTCAAGAGCCACATGCTAACATTATTAGATAACAAATTGAAGCAAGCAATGGTATGCATGCCAAACTAATTAACCCATAGAGTTCATATATAGAATTTAATGAAAGGGGCTATATATTAATATTTATTCAACATAATAGATTTAATAACATTAAGTATTAAAAGTTACATGCTAGATCATGTTGATCATTCAAAATTTAGTTACCATAATAGATTTAATAGCATTAAGTATTAAAACTTACATGCTAGATCATGTTGATCATTCAAAATTTAGTTAATAAATTGAGACAAATGCATACATAATAGATTTCCTCTTGGATATATTCATAAAAAAAAAATCACAAAAGACTTATTTTATCATTTCCAAAAATTATAAATAAGATATTTGTAGGCTAAATTTATTATTTTTGAATCTATTCGCAATGAATATTTACTCATATAGCTCGAGTTAATTGAAATTGAAGGCATTATCAATAATGAAGCGTGAATTGTCATAGATGAATAGCTTAGATTTCTATTGAGATAAAAAAAAAGTATAAACCACAAGAGGATACTTACCAAACAAAAAAGCTTGATAACTACCTTTGCATTTTTTGTTTTTTTAAAAAGAAAATAGGAGTTTGACCATATATGATTAATAGAGAATATTTTATATAAGACAATGTACCTTGAAACCATATTAATCCAATCAATTTTAAGATTAAAGAAGTTAAAAAATATATATTTGATTAACTCTTTTAAATAGGGTGATATTATTTATTTTCAAAAACTCAATACCTTCAGAGCTATCTTTTTGTCATATGGATGAATTTTAAGAAAAAAATATGATGTTTTTTGTTAGAAGTTTTATTTTTTTCATACAACAATTAATATATCATTTTGTGCCTTATTTATTTATTAAAAATAACTTTAATCTCTTGTGCAAATTTATATCTACAAAGAGTTAACTTTTGAATTGACTTGTGAATCAATCATAGTTAGTGTTTAAGAACCCTAGCATACATCCTTTCCTTTCTTATCTATTACTCTCTCGCAAGCTAGCTACCTATCTAAGGAAATAAACTACTTCAATGCTCATAATTATTGAGCTTTGCTCCTTTTTAGAAACTATTAACTTTTAATGTCTATCTAATATGATCACACACACACACACATACACACAAATATCGATACACATACAGAAACACGCACATTGACACACACACACACACATATACCTACGTATGTATGTATGTATATACACATACACACATACATATATATAAGTAATATAAACATATATACATGTATACATATACATACATCTACATACATATATCTACGCACACACACACACGGAAGTTTACATAGCACCCCAATTCTTAGGTTTTTACTTGTCTCACTATATATATATATATATATATGTTGTACATAGATGTATATATCTGTATACATATATGTACATAAGATATATACATATATGCATGTATATATCTGTATACATATATGTGTGTATATATACACACACTCACACATATATGTATGTACATAAGACAAATACATACATGCATAAAACATCTATGTATATATACACACCTTATCTATTTGATATCAACCATGCTATCTGCTTCAATTCATTAAATAAATAGATACTTTAAATTTATTAAATTATAAAAATAAAACAAGATTAAATTCAAAAAATGAAGATACCTGCTCCAGTATTATAAAACAAGCAACAGATCTTTTTTAAATGTTTTGCCGTCAAAACATGAAATCGTTACACTCCGTCAAATATATTGTGAGAGACAAATGTAATGAGCTCGTCTTTAATTTTTTTAATTTTCTTTCAGAGACAAATGTAATGAATTGGGTTTTTTTTCAGTAATTTTTTCCTACCCATTAAACAAGTGAAGCTGTAAATAATGAGAAGACATTTGTTCGGACAGAGCCTTAAAAATATGAAATTGCTTCAGTCCGTCAAAGATACCAGCTGCAGATTTTTTTTTCTATATTATTATTCTGCCCATTGAGTTAGGCAAAATATGTATATATATGTATGTATATTTGTTAAGATGAGAAGGAGATTAGTTGGAAGCGCGCTTCAGAACTCTGCAACTTCAATTAGCATTCATGGAGTCCTACCGAAGAATTGTTTCATTACTTGCCCTTATCTTGCTCCTCACAACTTTAGGTAAGCCAACATTTTAAAATCATATAGACTTCAACGCATAACATCTAAATATTTTATATTGGATTGTGAAGGGATGGCGCAGGGTGAACCATGCCAAAGTTCGAATCCGGTTTTTAGCAGAGTCTGTGTCGCCGATCTATGCCAAAAGTATTGCAAGGATGCAAATAATTATCAAGCGTCGGCATGCACACTTAGACAAGGCTGCATTTGCTACTCCGGCGATTGTCAAATTGTCCCTTAGCTATTATTTACGAAAGTATCTTCTCAATTTCCGATGTTACGAGTGTATTCTATATTTCTGTAGTTTCTTCATGTTGTGTGGATGTCATCTTTAACTATGCTTTGTTTCTTTCTTCTTATTAATGATATGAAGTGTCTTTTTTAAATTTCATTTACCCTTTTATCAATGTCATGTTATGTTCTGTTATGTGAGGTTTATACACATACATATACATAAGAATATATATAGAGAGAGAGAGAGAGTGCCGAGCTTGGTCACGCGAGCTTATAACCCAAGTGGGGGCATGTGGATGCTTGAATGATCTCATCCAGATCACGGGCTGGGTTGCGATGGGCCGATTTTTGACCTGCCCAATAATTTGCGCTAAAGCCCAGGTTAATAGCGTGCTGCATTGGAGGGGACTGCGTGAGGCTGGTTTAACATAGCAGTGATTACCTCTAGCTCTCATCGGTTAATGGATAACAAGTCGGTGGTCTGAGCAAGCCCGATTAGCCCACGAGCCAGTTAAATCAAACAAGCATTTTTTTAGAAAGTTCAAATGACCTGGCTCATTGGTGGGGCCTCTGGCATAAGTCCCTCGGGTCGGGGGTTCAAATCCCGTGGTGCGGGCTCTTCGAATCAGAAACAAGCACACCAGTGTTTTCAACTCTTTGGAGGAATTGATATTTGGAGCCCACTGGACCAAATATCGATTTCACCTTTAAAAAAAAATAGAGAGAGAGAGAGAGAGATTGTAACTTGTTCATGACGTGATTGCTAAATATCGTAATAGTTAATTTCCTATTAGAAAAAAGATGTTATTGTTGATCATGATTAACGTTGTAAATGAACCAACACATTTAAAAAACTGTTCGAATTCTGCAAGGTTAATCTGATAAAGTTTGTTTAAATTGGTAAGCAAATAAGGTCAAATCTTTTTTAAAAATAAAATTGGTTTATTAATCAAACTCGAATATGACCCGACTTATTTTATTTTTTTTTTTTCAAGGATAAACTCTTTTGTTTGTTGTTTAACAACTAATTTATTAGATACTCAATGTTAACCTTTATGATAGTTCGTATATTTTATATGATATATTATTTAAATAAAATTTGTTTAACTGTAATTTGTTTGAATAAATATATATTAAATATTAATAATACTTTGAGTTTAATTATTAATCATATTTTTATTTTTAATATATATTTATTAATTGACCCAATTTATTTATCAACGCATCATCAACCATAATACTTTTCTTACAATAATCAAATAGCATTATATGAATAAATAACATTTATTTATTAATTATATAATCACATTAATTATATAAGATATATCATACTAATATTTTTGTCTTTTCACGGACTATTATTTGATCTACACTTGGCAGCCTTAATCTACCCTATCCTGTCTTATTCCCTTATGTGATTGACTCCTTTCAATAATCTACGCTTGGCAGTCACTTAAAATTGTCAATAATTTTATATGATAAGTCAAATATTCATTTAAAATTTTAAGTTATTTAAAAATTAATTAATTAAAATAAACAAGCCACATACCACATACCACATACGATAACATTTAAGTTTATATAAAAAAAAATTTTAACAAGCTAAATTTCAATATGCATGTAAATGTTTGGCTAGAGATCGAGTTGAATATAAACAGCTTATAATATGATCAAATTAAGTCTAGTCCAAGATATATTTGACTTGAATCGGCTCGATTATGTCCCTTATCATGAGTCTAAAGCTTCTATGCACCAACATATAACTAACATTAACATCCAGCCTAAACTCAAATTAGAATTACATAATTTAGAATGAGAGGGAGTGATTTCTCTCAACGTTGGCCTCTTTGATTTAGTATTTGTTGAGGCTTATATATTCACTTAAGAGTGAATTCCATGCCTCTAAGAGATTGCAAAGGAAAGGTAATGAAATTAATTAAATGAGGTATTATTCATTAATATTTTCGAAGTATAATCTTGCTTAAAAATATTTGGTTGGTGAAATTATAGGAAGGAGCTCGTTTGTACATGGAGTTAGCAGTTGGAGCATCACTTTGTTTTTACAAAAAAGGAGAGATGCGCCTGGAAGGTGGGCCAGGGTGGCCGGTCGTGGCATAAGTGCTATGCAACATGCTTCGCTCAAGATATGAAACTCGATGCAAGCAATCTTGCTTGATAGCAAACGAGGCTCGCACTAACGTCTTCACTTAGGTATCTAGTGATTCGACACTTAGATGTGCGACATAACCGCTTTTTGCTTTGGCGAGACGTGGGGGGAGTTTCTCCCCAGAGATTCTGAGGGGAAACTCTCCAAGAGATTGTGAAATGGACTAGCTAGAAAGTTTTTCCCATTTCACAACTCCCCATGACTTTGCAAAGTGAGCTAACTACAAAGTTTTTCTCACTTTGCAAAACCTAACATCCCAACTACTCTAAGGAAAATTGGTTAATCCTAAGCAAGGGGAAAATGGACTCCAACTCATTAGGACTTTTGCTAAAGTTCACAACAAGTGGAAAAACTCGACTCTAAAAAGGTTTAGGCCACGCACAGAAAACCTTCCCTATAGCTTCCTCAAGGGAAAACAATGGACATCACATCGGAGAGGCAGTCGTGCAGATTAACGGCAACCGACACATCCACCCCACGTGAGCGACCGAACCCTAAACTCAACTACCCATAGGGCTAGCCAAGAACGAAAATGCAGGTGAAGAAAATCTCATCACCGCAAAGGTTGTTCATCATCTGGCAAAGTCCGGGAAAAGCTCTCCTTGAAAAGAGAGAGGACATCCACACTTTTCCATGTTGTGGCATTGTCATTGTCCGTCGACGGTGCGACACTCCTGTGAAGCTTCCGACCAAATTGGAATGCAAGCCGAGAAGGAGGATCTCAGACCAAGAAGTTGCGTCAATGAGGTAGAGAAGACTTAACGGTAGGAGCGAAACGACAGTGAGGGAGTTTGGTCTTCGGCTTGAAGATTTCGGGACGTGATGAAGCCTATGTTTGGTGCTCGGATCAGAAATGAGTCCTGTGAGAGAGGACTCGAGCTGAGAAAGGAGGCCGTCGAGAAAGACTAGAGCCGGCAAAGGTTGGATTCTGACATCGAGGCAGGCCGGCATAACACCATCGGCAAGGACCGAACAGTCCGTGCGAAGAACCAGCCGAGGCAGGGAGAGGTTGAGGTCCTTGCGCGAGAAGCCTCGCGTAGGATCTTCGAGAGCCGAGGAGAGGAGGTGGTGGTCTGATGTTCACCGACAAGGTATGTCGATCAACAAATTTTGAGAGAAGGGGGTTTCGAGCGAGGGAGTGGCGCGACCAGGATCTAGGGATCGAAGGGCTTTCGTGAAACAGCTAGGTCCAGGGGCGTAAACGAGTCGAGCAAGAGCGAGCCTAGCTCAGCTCAGCTCGTGTTCTGCTCCTTTATATTTCGAGCTCAAAAAATGTGTTAATGTTTGGTTCGTTTGCTTAACGAGTCGAACACGAGCTCTTCATGAACAAAACGTCGTTTTGACAAATCCTAATCACATAGCCATAAGATTTTAAGGGTTGGGGAAAGATTTAAAAATTATTATTTATATTAAAACATCATTTGAATCTAATTTAATAATTTTTATTCTATTTTATTGAGTAGTATTTCGAGCTAAGACAAACCGAACATGAACGAACAAATCTTAGTTTGTGTTCGACTAGCGAACGAGCTGAACACGAGCTTTTTAATGAGCCGAACACAAACTGTTCACGAACAACGAACCGTTTTGACAGCCCTAGCTAAGGAACGGGAGAGTTTATGTCCACATTAAAGGGAAAAGGGACCCATGAGGGATTTTATTTATTATTTTTAATCATTATGATATATTAATTTAACATTTAAAAACTGCAATTTACGTGTTGTTGGCTCATGTGTGAAATAATAGCAAAATCGGTGACATTCTTGGCTAAAATCGACATTCCATACATGCTCGCGTGGTTTGTTTCGTTGTATGGGGTCATCTGGACAACTTCGTTGACAATTGAGCTAATTTAAGCCAAATTTACATGAAACGTGACGAATGATATTTGTTGGCCCAATCGGAGTTGTTCATCAAGCAAAATGTTGATTGGCCTTCACAAAAAATGAGGTCAACATAACCTTAATTATGTCTTGGCGCAACGGAGGAATGATCTGCTACAGCAACTCCCTTAGACTCTGCTCTTACCCCTTCGCTTTGCTCTGCAATAACCAAATGAGATTTTGCAATTATAGTTAACTCGCTAGTCACTGTGTCTTGAACAACAACCATTGTCTCAGAAACAGAAGTTAGAAATCGCCAGATAATAGGACATGCAACATCAATAATGGTACTTGTCATAAAGGTCTCACGGGAGGGATTGACCTTCGACTTCTGTCAATGCTTTTCGTCTGAAGCCCTCTGGTCACCCAGAGTTATCCTCCCTCCAATACCTGGTTCACTGTCCTTTTCGCGATATACTAAGGAACAGACATCAGACTCCATTCCAATACCTATTGGACGTCACCAGATCAGTCGGTAAGGCTCTCAGCTACCTCCCACGGGCTAGTGGAAATCTCCCAGTCACCAAATGTAGAACTGACCAATAACATTTTACGCTAGTTTTTAATCTTATTCTCAAAGCCGAGAAAGTGAGTCTTCGCCTAGGCGTAAACATAAAAAACCCTATTTGGTCGACCTTGAAGGAGAAATAGTGACTGAAGGCGTTGATCAACCAAAGGATATTAAAATGATAGCAAAACATGACGAAAGTCACGATGGTCGTGATGGAGTTCAGAAGGACTGGGTTAGAATGACCCCATATCTAGTGGGCACATTCCTGAGCTCCGGCCATAAGGGCAACCACAGAACTTACTTAAACTGATCTTGTTAGAAGGCCCGATTGGGACCCATGTCATCCGTTGTGCGCCCTATGATGGACGTCATGCAGAAAGTGATTTGAGCATCAGATACATAGCGCTTGTAAAGTCTCTTCACGACTTGGTCCATCAAAGAAAAGGGATTGGCCGCCCTCATGGTGTCAAAGAGAATTGGGAAATACTTTGGAGTCATCACAGTAGAACAAAAAGAATGAAAGAAAAAAAAAAGATAAGGAATCAGAAGACTCGAAGAACAAAGTACAATAATGGAATAGGGCAACCCATAACCTAATTTATAAGACAGGCGCAAAAATCGAAGAGTCACATAAAGATAAGTGCCGCACCAATGCCATTTCAAAATCCTCAAAATATTATTTTATTACAAATATATTATTACAGGTTTCAGATAAAATACTTAATGAATGGGTCCTCTGTCGAGGCATATCCCTTCTCAAGCAACCTTTGGAGGATCATCTCTCCCCCAAGTCTTATTTGCTCCATCCAGACGGTTTCTTTATGGATTCAACTCAAAACTACCGAATCACAGATGGATCCCATCTCAGCTCGAACATCATTCAGGTAACTTAGCAGCATCACAATCTCTCCCTCCTTTCAAGTGATGGTAGCCGACTGCTGTTGAAAGGCAACATTCAGACATTCACAACAAACTATCCACCCCAGCGCAGATGAGTCGGGATTGTGCTGACGGGTCAACCACGACTATGACCTCGCTAGGGTGAAAACCCATGGGTTTCAAAGCCTCTTTGTCAACCGCCTTTCAGGCCCTTCAGAAGAAGCAACCTGGTCGACTGACTAGGAACTTGCCGTCTCTCACCTCTTTTCTTTTCTGATCACCTTTTTTGGGACAGATGTCGGAGCAGGTAGATACCCCACCAAGACCAATAGGTTTGGATCAACCATCTTGTTGCTCATGCCATCTGACATGATGCCTACTCAACAACCCAAAAAATGTTGGCAAAAGATTAACAACCCAACTCCTAGCCTTATTTAAAAGACCTGTCAGGCATAAAATAAAAATGATAACTAATCATTAAATTTTCCCTATTTATGTGGCATGATTAAGATAATGTCATTATCTCAGTTGTCACTACCAAAGAGTAGGAAAATTTGGGGAACTAATATGTATACACTGGAACTACCACGACTAAAAAAAAAAAGCTTCCCCCAAGGGTAAACATTCGACCGACAAATCACCACCAAGCAGGTAAAGCCGCGTCACTAAACTCGGGATAGGTCAAAACTTTGAAGATGTTCCCTCGCCCGATGGCAACAAGTTTGGTCAAGAGTGAGGCAAAATTCATCATAACAGTAAGTCTCATCGGATACCTCACATAGGCAGCAGCAATTTCCACTTAAGACCTTACAAATAGGGGTCTCCGATTGAGGCGATGAATCGACTAGGTAGACGAGATGTAGGTCTCGTAAGACTTGATCCAAAGCGACAAATGAGTCACAGTTCACTGGCAAAAAAACAAATCAACTCATCAGTAGACCAACCAATTGACAGAAGATCAGACAAAAATCTTATGATCGTAATTAGAAGGCTACTTGCTCTCGCCATGGAGCACGAGATCTTCATTCGACCGAAGGCATCAGTTGGCCAAACACAAGGCATGGTCATCACCCGAAATTTGTAAATTAGTCGTGGGGGAAGCTTTTTTTTTAGCAAATCGACCAACCAATTACCGTCATATCAAAATGCAAATTGTAATTTATGTACATAATTGTTCATTTTTTCTATAATTGTACTAAATACATTCTTATAAATAAGAGATAAGATGACGACCAAAAGGCCATTAGAACTCTGCCGATTCTCTCTACAGTAACTTTTGATTCTCTTTTTTATCTCCTTCAATTAACTCTTAACTCTCTAGGTGTGTTCACAAAAGACAATCCGGGTTCCAACACAATTATTATTTGAACATAGTCAATTGTCATTATGAGAATCTGAAATAAAAATAAGATCAAAGATGAGGTTGTTAATTTTGATCTTACTTTATTTTTCAATCCATGTTTTTTCAAGATTACAAATTGACATTGTTGCAGGTCTAGCAGGTAGCAGTCATCAACTTTTAGTGGATTCTTACAATTGGGTCATGAACTGATGTATGCTAGAAGATTCGTGGCAATAGAGTAATAAATTATCATCTTAGTATTATACAAAGATTCAACACACACTCAATTTTCAATATTTAAATATTGTAGGTTGTGACGGTAACATTTCATGATTGAGATCACTACATAAGAACACCTCAAATATTGATATCTACAAACCAATCACTCTACTGATTTTTTTTTTAAACTACAGAACTAATAAATTTACTCTGTGTCACGATCAAACTATTGAGAATTTGATAAAAATAAAAAAATATTGGTTGAGATTTTATGATGAATTTTGATATTTGATTGAGAATTTGAAAAAAAAGAAAGAAAAAGATTGGATGATTTGAAAACAGCATGTTTCGGATTTTACCTATATGAATGGGTGGCCTTTTTGGCAAGCTGATGGGGGTGTAAATGGCCCCCAAAAATTCTATATAAAACTCTCCTATGAACCATAATCTCCCTTGTGCCATCTCAGTTCAGAAGCTGCATTTTGATTCTTTAAAACTCTTTGATTTTTAATTTTTTCTATACGTAGTTAACAATAAGTTTGGTTGTCGGAAAATTATTCGCCGTTGCATTTTCTTAAGTGATATTTAGAAATGAAATGAAGATATGATTTTTATCCATTTGTTTTCTCTATAATTTTTCCTTAGAATAAACTATTTAATGTATTTGTAAAAAAAAAAAATGGATCATAATATTTTTATCAATTTTTTTTTTTATTGAGTATTGTAATAAAAATTGAACATACCAATTTTTCTATGACATGTTATGTGGATGATATCTAAATATCATAACCTTTAATTATTTTAGCATATGTTTGATAATAATTTTAACGAAATTTTTAAAATCGGGCAGTTGATAAGTTTTTTTTATTATTATTATTTAAAACGAAACAAAAATAAATAAATAAAGCAATCATTGTTGCCGGATTAAACAGTGGCAATGTTGAATATAAATTTCATAAATATTAAAACTCAAGGTACTTGAAGCCTAAATTTTGGCAAATGAAAAATATTAATGTTAAATCCGAAAATATCTGGGAGGCAACACCAAAGGAATAGAACATAAGAGAAGAGAAAAGTAGAGAGAGCATTATAATGAGTAGTAAAATTGCGTAGCATATTCATGAAATAAGACCTTTATTTATTGATAAAGGGATAGTAAGATTACATCTGTACCTCTAATAAAGTAGGTACATTAAAGGATATTTTTTTAGTAATACACATTTGTAATGTCGGGAGCCTGAAAAGTCATCCAACTTGGTATAGTACGGGGGACTGTCGTTTTGGCGGTCGGCCGAAAAATATCGATCGTCTGCCATAGATTCGAGCGATCGTTATTATCCGCCTGAACGAGTGAGGAATCCCAATGAATCAGTCATGCGGGTTTTCAGCCTGTTGGTTTGCATCAGCAGTACAGGACTCCTCAAGTCGAGGGTTTGAATCCCTTCTAGCCCAGTTGGTCTTAAGAACGTGATACTTGAATCGTTGGCACATTAGGGGTGGTTGGAGACTCATATAATAGCCTCAGAACATTCCTATTTTTAATATATATATAAGGAATGATCGGAGGCTATTATACGAGCCCCCGTCATCCCTCACGCGTCAAAGAATTCAAGTATCACACCCTACACTCAGGGAGAATTGAACCTCAGACCAGAGGAGACTTACAACTGAGAAGCAGATGCTCGACCAATTAATCAGAATACGTGACACATATACATACATACATATATATATATATATATATAT
>NW_018164863.1:1127161-1129712 GCF_001263595.1 Phalaenopsis equestris | reverse complement strand
TTATGAGATTTATTTTTGATAACTTAAGTTATTAATTTTATTAACTCATAACTTATGTCATAAATTATGACAACTTATAATATTTATTTTTGATAACTTAAGTTATTAATTTTCTTAACTTGTAACTTATGTCATAAATTATGACTTATGATATTTATTTTCTTAACTCATAAATTATTTCATAATTTATGACAACTTATGATATTTATTTTTGTAACTCATATAACCCCTAAAATAAATAATTGTTACTAACTTATCTCATTGATTTTAACAATAAAATTTAATTAATTTATTAAATTATTATAAATCATATTGGTTAGTAACTCCTTTGATGGATAATGGTTAAATAAAGCATGAATTTGAGAATGAGTAATCTCTCTACCTAACACACTCGTACATTTCTCTCAATTAGAAAGTATAGAAAGTTTCAAGGGATTAGAGGGAGAAACTCTATCTCTTCAAGATCAATTTCTTCAATGACAAATTTGTTCATCATGAATACAGGTATGCGTCACTTTACTTTAGATATGTAAAAATCATGAATTTAAAAGATCTTGAGTATTATGTATTTTTTTTTAATTTGTGTCATAAAGTTCAAACATGAATTTTCTAACATGTGGTATTAGAGTCTTGATTACTAAATTTATGATTTTTCATATAATTTTATTTATGTTAATTGTAATAAATTTCCACTGTGAATTAGATTTTTAATTAGATCAATAAAATTAAAATAAATTATTATTTATGAAATTATTATTTATTTAATGTCTATGTAATGTTTAATTTGTTAGTCATCAAAGTGACCAAATTAACAAGTTTAATATACGTTAAATTAAATAAATTCAATTACTCATGAGTATGTAATGCTTGTTATGAAATAATTTAATATTTTATTACAAAAATATTCTATTTCAAAAAAAATAATTAAAATTCATTGATTATAAAATATTTTTAGATCACCCAAGGTTGATCATTTATTTTATAATCATTGAATATAATTGTAGTCTATTTATATACTCAGTTAAGATATGTTTATATATCCAAAAATATTAGACATGTCTAACTTGAGTACAGACAATTACCAAATATATTAAATTTAAGTCAAGCATCAATTATGTTTATTATTGTGTATTGTTATATCACCCAAAGGAGATTTCAATACGCTATTATTATTATTATTATGTTAATTTGATTTTATATGAATATTTATGTAAGTTTAATGTTCGAAACATTAATGTACGAACATGTTTTATTTATTTGCAGTAATCACTCTTGTTTCTCTTCATTCACAAGTTACTTCTATTCAAACTTTCAATGGGCTTAATTTCTATGAATGGCGTGAGCAAGTCCAGTTTTACCTTGGTATTCTAGATCTTGATTTAGCACTCACGACTGAGAAACTCCCTCCTCTTACTGATTCTAGTAGTGCTGAGCAAATATCCTTCTATAAAGCTTGGGAAAAATCGAACAGATTAAGGTTAATGTTTATGCGAATGATTGTAGCAAAAAACATAAAGTGTATATTTTCTAACACTGAAAGTGCTAAGGAATTTATGAAATTTACTAAGAATTGTTCTCAGTCTGACTTTGCTGATAAGTCTCTTGCTTAGACACTATTGAGTACGTTAACCAACATGAAATTTGATGGTTCTCGTACCATGCATGAGCATGTCGTTGAAATGACGAACATAGCAGCAAGACTTAAGACCTTAATAATGGAAGTGAATCAAAATTTTCTTGTGCAATTATCATTAACTCCTTGCCTCCTGAGTATGGTTCATTTCACATGAACTACAACACTATGAAAGATTAGTGAAATGTGAATGAACTACAATATATGCTCATTCAAGAGGAAGCAAAGCTTAAGAAAGGAACAAATCGCTCCATTAATCTCATGGGTCATCAAAGAAGAGTTGTAAAGAAACCTGGAAAGAAAAATGGAAAGGGCAAGCAATGACCACTAAAGATTAATGTGTCATCTGCTCCAATTCACAAAGAGGAATATAAAAAAATTAAGTGCACTTTTGCAGAAAGTCTGAACACTATCAAAATGAGTGTCAAAAGCGTAAAGACTAGTTTGAAAAGAAAGGTAAACCTTATATTTATGTATGTATCAAATCAAATTTGGCAGAAATTCCTTATAATACTTGGTGGACTGATTCTGGTTGTACCACTCATGTTTCTAATACGATGCAGGGATTCCTTACTAGCCAAATCATTAACCCAAATGAACAGTTTGTCTTCATGGGAAACCGAGTCAAAGCGCCAGTTGTAGCTATTGGAATGTATTGATTGATTTTAGATACTGGACATCATTTAGACCTTTTTCAAACATTTTATGTCCCTTCTATTTCTCGTAATTTGATTTCGTTGTCTAAACTTGATTCTATTGGGTATTCATTTAAATTTGGAAATAGCTGTTTCAGTTTGTTTAAACGCAATCATCTCATAGGTTATGGTATTCTTTGTGATGACCTATATAAGCTTAAACTTGATAATATTTTCTCTAAGAATTTGATGACTTTGCATCATAATATTAGTACTGAAAGCA
>NW_018164863.1:1123719-1125772 GCF_001263595.1 Phalaenopsis equestris | reverse complement strand
TATAGATGCCTTAAAGGTGTATATAACCGAGGTTGAGAGACAATTAGACAGAAAAGTGAAAATTATCAGATCTGATAGAGGGGGTGAATATTATGGAACTTATAATGAATCTGGACAATGTCCAGGTCCATTTGCTAAATTCCTTCAAACTAATGGCATATGTGCTCAATACACTATGCCAGGAACACCACAGCAAAATGGTGTTGCAGAAAGGCGAAATCGTACTCTAATGGAAATGGTTAGGAGTATGATGAGTAATTCTTCTTTACCCTCATCATTGTGGATGCATGCTTTAAAAACCGCTGCATATTTATTAAACAAGATTCCTAGTAAGGCAGTTCCAAAGACTCCTTTTGAACTGTGGACAGGAAGGAAACCTAGTTTAAGGCACCTGCGTGTTTGGGGTTGCCCAGCGGAAATAAGGTTATATAATCCACATGAAAAGAAACTGGACTCAAGAACAACCAGTGGTTTCTTCATTGGTTATCCAGAAAAATCTAAAGGTTATAGATTTTATTGTCCTAATCACAGTACAAGAATTATTGAAACTGGAAATGTCAAGTTCATTGAAGATGGTGAAGTTAGTGGGAGTTTGGAACCACATAAAGTGGAGATCCAAGAAATTAGGGTTCAAGTTCCTTTACCCAAAATTTCTTCTCAAGTTTTTATTCCTACAGTTGTTGAACATTTTGACAACTTACAAGAACAACAAATATATGATCAAATACCCCACAATGAAACTGTCACTAATGAACCTACATTAGATGAACCACATGAAATAGTACATAGAAAGTCTCAACGACAAAAACAGTCTGTTATTTTTTATGATTATGTGGTTTATCTTCATGAATCCGAATTTGACTTAGGAGTCAATGAAGATCCAGTTTCATTTTCACAAGCCATAAAAAGTGCAAATTCTTCTAAATAGTTAGATGCAATGAAAGAGATGCAATGAAAGTGCAATGAAAGATGAGTTGAAATCGATGGATCACAACAAAGTCTGGGATATCATTGAATTGCCTGAAGGTTGTAAAATGGTCGGGTGCAAATGGGTCTTTAAGACTAAACCCGATTTGAATGACAATATTGAACGATATAAAGCCAGACTTGTTGTCAAATGTTCACTCAGAAAGATGGCATCGACTATAAAGAAACATTTTCTCCGGTTTCTAAGAAATATTTATTTAGAATTATCATGGCACTAGTAGCTCATTATGATTTTGAGTTACACTAAATGGATGTGAAAATTGCCTTTCTGAATGAGAATTTAGATGAAGAGGTCTACATGAGTCAACTAGAAGGATTTTTTGTTGAAAGAAAGGAACTCATGGTGTGTAAACTTAAGAAATCAATATACGGACTTAAGCAAGCTTCCCGACAATGGTATCTTAAGTTTAATGATACCCTCACATCCTTTGGATTTAAGAAAAACATTGTTGATCGGTGTATATATCTAAAGGTCAGTGGGAGCAAAATTATATTTCTCATTTTGTATGTTGATGACATCTTGACTAATGATCTTGGCTTATTATATGAAACCAAGAATTTTCTCTCTAAGAACTTTGAGATGAAAGATATGAGTGAGACATCCTATGTGATTGGAATTGAAATATTTCGTGATAGATCACAAGGATTATTAGGGCTGTCTCAGAAAACATATATCAAAAGAGTCTTAAGAGATTCAATATGGAAGGGTGCTCGACAAGTGTTGCTCCAATTAAAAAAGGAGATAAATTTAGTCTTATGCAGTGTCCAAAGAATGATTTGGAGCGTATACAAATGGAAGAAATTTTTTATGCATCTATTATTGGAAGCTTGATGTATGCTCAAAGTTGTACTAGAGCAGACATTAGCTTTGTTGTCGGGATGCTGGGCAGGTATCAAAGTAAACAAAGTAATCCAGGATGAAAAACTGCAAAGAAAGTTTTGAGGTATCTACAAGGAACAAAGGACCACATGCTCACTTATAGAAGATCTAAAAATCTTGAAGTGATAGGATATTCAGATTCAATTTTTATTGGATGGGGTGATACAAAAAAAACAAACTTTTGCG
>NW_018164863.1:1123018-1123678 GCF_001263595.1 Phalaenopsis equestris | reverse complement strand
AGACTATCACAGCTGCTTCCACTATGGATGCTGAATTTGTGGCTTGCTTCGAAGCTACAATGAAGCAAGCTACAATTCAGGGTTTATGACTGCGAAATTTTATTTCAGGACTTGGAATCGTCGACAGTATTGCCAAGCCGTTGAAAATTTATTGCGACTAAAAATTTATTGTGATAACTCTACAACAGTCTTCTTTTCCAAAAACAACAAGTATTCCAAAGGTGTTAAACACATAGAATTAAAATACCTTGTCGTTAAGGAAGACGTTCAGAAACATAGGGTGTAAATTGAGCATATTAGCACCAATCTAATGATTGCAGATACTTTAAGGAAAGGGTTGCCACTGAAGACATTTAATGAACATGTCGTGAGAATGGGCATTACCAAAACCTTTTATTAGTTTTATGTTTATAGTATTTTGACACTTTAGGCTCAATTTTTCATGTGTCTTTATACTTATAAATCTTATTTTTATCGTTAGTGTACACTTTATATTGCATGATGTTCAACAAGATTTGTCTTTTAATAGACATTATGAGACCATGATGTTAATTCTCATTATGCTAAGTATATAATTGATATTGTGATTCATGGAAGGGACTGTGTTGATAAATTGATGCACAACCGCCATGATTCATATTAATTTCATACTTATTAAAT
>NW_018164863.1:1076715-1121997 GCF_001263595.1 Phalaenopsis equestris | reverse complement strand
AGATATTATATATATATATATATATATATATATATATATATATATAACACACACACACACAAAGATGTGTGGAGGGCGAAAAGAATTTGATAATATATAATGTGATCGAATTCAAAATTTTAAATATAATACTTCTGATGTTTTATTTCAATCACCTAAAATTTAACGTACAACAGACTGATCACTCCTCTTTCAAAAAAAAAAAAAAAAAAATTTAATGGTTGAAATATAAATTTTAAATTTTAATTATCAAAATATTATACTTGAGATTTTAGAGGATTGGGGTGCAAAAGCCCCAATATTTTCTCAACTTTTATTTCAAAATAAACATCAACTAAGTGCTCTTAGAACTGCACCCACAACGACAACGACCACCTAAGCAGACCCCTTTGTCCGGAAATGGGGTTTTCTTGCAAGCTTTTCCACAGTAACGGTCTGTGCACTCGCCTTTGCCTTTTGCTTTAAATGACGTCCCACAACTCATTCTAATTTGGCTACTCTTCTGCAGACCACTTTGCGCCATCCCGTTGCCTTCAAAATCAACGCATCAATGAGATTATATAAGACAGGCAGCGTAGTGTTATATTTTTTTCTATAAAATTGTTATTACAACATTCTGGCCCATCACGCGCGCTTATACAATTTAACTAAAAGCTCAAGTATCAATCATTTTCGGCCATCATAATTCTCTGAGTTTGTTTGGTAGCATATTATTAATAGGTATTATTCAACATTCCGTTAAGTCGAGAATCTGATATTAGTAAATCCAATTGTGAGGCAGATTTATTCTGTCTGGCCTTCCGTTAAGTCGAGAAAATCCAATTGTGAGGCAGATTTATTCTGTCTGGCCGTATCTTGTTTTCATAAACATAAATTTATTAGATTTGATAAATCCTATCTAAGCTAAATCTGAGTTGCAACCAAGCACGCCATAAAACACGAAAAAATATTACATATGGAGTCCGGACTAACACCTCAATAACATCGCAGTGTTATTTGCGTGATCCTCTGGACGTTGTTAATGATGTCATTCACCAGTGTTATTGCGGTGTTATTGGGCTTGTTTTGCCGGGTTCTTCAAGTGAAACCGAGGTGTTATTTGTGTGGTCCTCCGGGCGGTGTTGTTGATACTAATTACCTGTGTTATTGCAATATTATTGTGATGTTATTAGGGTTGTTTTGTGATGTTATTGAAGCGAAACCGCAGTGTTATTTGTGTGTTCCTCCGGGCGATGTTATTGGGGTTGCTCGCTGGTGGTATTGTTGTGTTATTGTGGTGTTATTGGAATTGTTTTATAATAACACCACAATAAGCCCCTTTACATCATTTTTATGTGGTCATTGGCAAGATTTTGTTGGAGTCCCGACGCAGATCTACTTCCGGACTCCGATGTAATATTTTTTTCCTAAAATACCGCCTTAGAGGGTGTTTTGCTGTCAAAAAAATTAATATTGATAGAATTTAGTAAATTCAGATTTATTAAATTTCTAAATCATAATAAGTTGCATTGACTCCTTCGCTGAATTTATTGAGTTCAAATTTCAGTTGAATGGAAGGCAAAATTCAATCCTTCAATCCAAAATTTCATAATCCATGAAACTTGCCCATTGCTCTGTGTTTGGCTGAATTACATAAATTCTGCCTTAAATTCTATTAATAGGCGCTACCTAACACCCCTTTAGGCTTGATATATGGTATAAGAACATAACCTCAGGATCCAATTTTGTAAGACTATAAGAAAAAAGAAATTAGAAATTGAAGAATCATTTTTCTAATATATGGAAAAAGCAGAATATCTCTTGACACAAATACAGAAATATGATTCTATGCTCCAGTCATAGTGAGAAAAAAAAAAACCAAAATTGGTGAAGGGAAATACCGAAAGCCGGGAGAAGAACCAAAACAAGCAAAAGACCAGACACCAATTTCTGAGAGAACATTGTAAATTTGAATTTTCTTTTATTAGCCTTAGAGAAGAAACTTACGTTAATGAACTAAGAGCTTGCTTTGAAACCAATGGCATCAGATCTTTATATAGCAGAAATGGTGGGTATTTAAGATAAGATGGTAACAATGATATTTCATTTTCTTATTGAATGAAAAATGGACCAACTCTTCATACTTTGTTAATTCATATAGACGGTGAAATCATTACTGTTGGCTCCGGATCTCTTTTATAGACCAATTCAATATTCTCATAGCTGTCCAGCACCCTTATATGATTGATTCCTTCAAAATTGTTGATTAGGCCAAATGAGAGCACTTTTTACTCTACATATTGAGATAACATTACGTATGGAGTTTGTATGCCTACACACTCCTAGTACAATATTATTGTAGACTGTTGTATCATATGTGTACAACAATGTATAACACTTGTGCACAGAGTCTGCATGTATACGGACTTCACATGTAATAATTTTTCATGCACGTATGACCATAGGACTTAATTCTTATTTTCTTGCATACGTAACACTCATGCTTCGATTTTTACATATATGTAACTTTATTTATACATGCAAGCTTGTTTTTCACTTTTTAAGAGTTAAACCTGTGATACTATTTACTTAATTTGAAAGATTTGGGTGTTATAAATATAAAAAATAAAACTTAGGTGTCAGATATATAAATAGGTTAGAATTAGGTGGTATGTATGTAAATGCCCCCTTTTTTTTATGGTTCCATACCAAAGCGAGCCATAGAAAGCTAATAATTAATATATCTCATACTTCGATGGAGAGTTTGTGACATCATGTAGTAAAATATTTACTGAAATGCACTTCCAACCATCCAATAAGCATTTTTATATCAAAAGTCATATAAATATAATGCCAGCTATTATCTTGCAGACCACGTCATCAAATATAGATGATACCATCGTAGAATATTTTAGCTACAATTATGAGAGATTTCTTAATATTTAGAGACAAATCATGCCCATATTTTTAGCCTCGTGGCTGGAAAACGAGAGCCAATGGCATAAATTAATAGCACAGAACAGTAAATAAGAAAATATCTACACATAATTAGTCTCCAGTAAAAACAAAATAATAAATGCATATCAATCTGGTCATAATCAATTATATCATGATTTTAATTATAAGAACCATCAAATACTTGGAAAACATGCAATGGATTACAACATTACCTGTAACATTACCAAAAAGAAAAAAAAATCAAATTATTAATTTCATGTTTTACATCTCATTCATGAGTGGATTCGTCTCTTTTCTTTAATTAATTATAACAAGTCGGGAGAGTCAGATCTGTTGAATCATAATGAGTAAATAAAAATATAATTGCACTATGATAACACCTACAAAATGAGAACTATATGTTTACTCTAAAATTAAAGTTAACTAAATTAAATAAAAACCTAATCTAAGGAGACTCGTCAAATTTTGGAAAATTCTTATATAATAAAAATATATTTCCCCTTACAATGAGATCATAATTAGTTTAGGAATCAAATGTTTAAAATTTAAATGCAGCTTTGTGTCAAATATGAGCATACCTATTATTTACCCTCTTCCAAGCGCATAAAGAATGTTGACTAACCTAAAGTAAGTTCTTAATTGATATGGTTATGATGGGTAGGTTCTCGCATGTCGCTTCCAGATTGCTCATTGTGTCCTCTATAGGACTAATCAGGTCTCAGGTTCCAACTCTACATCAAATTGGTAAATATTCTAACATGTCACCCTAGAATCACCAATTCTACGCCCATCAAAACTTATCTCTCTATCTATTTTCACTCCCCTGGACTAAGTTTCATACCATCCTAAGGGTTAATGTGGTATTCACTAGTTGTGTGAAATCATAGCCCTCCCGGATCATTATGTTTCGTAATGGATTTTAACATTACAAATAACCAGTTTGTAAAGTAAATTAAGAACCCATGAAAATACCATCATAATTTTGGAATAAAAGAAATCTTCAAACCATTCTAATCCTACCCATGATTAAATCTAATCACAATGAGAAAGAGTAAGGAAAAGTACTCACTAAGCATGGAGAAAATAAAATAGAAAGCTTCGTTTAAATCAAAGCAGATTCACTAGAAAAGTGTTTACAACAATTATAATATAATGAAGAACAGAATAATTAGTTTTTTGAAAGAAAGATAACAATCCCTCCAAAAAAAGTCTCATGTTGATCCACGCAATACTCATACAATTCATTATATATATTTCTCATGTCTCAATAGGATGTTGAAGGTTCTCAACCAACTAATGTCTTCTCAGTATTTATAACATCCCCTACCTTTCGCTCATTTGAATTCCAAAAATAATTGTTTCGCATGGAGTCATTCCTAGTTGATTTTTCTATGATCAATCGTGAAAATTGAACTTTGAATTCTTAAAGAAAAACTTTGATCTTAAGCGAGAGATTTCGTAAGTGATTTCAGTTTTTTAAGATGTAATTAACTATAGGGGCTTGCGTCTATAAAAGAATTAGTAACTCAGATAATCTAAACCTTACCCAATCTTCAGACTAGATAAGGGAACGATTTGTTGGAAATTTCACATACAAATAATTATCATAAATTTCTTAATTTGAATAATTGAGACCATTCTTGTGTGATATCCTCTTCTTTAAGGATGAAGTCTTACTTGTACTATCTTGCTCTATTATTTAAACCATTAAATATATGAGATTCGTTTGATCTCATTCATTTTTCAAAATTAAAATTCACTTTTTCAAAATCAAAATTATATGTTTAAATTAAATTGTTTTCATTTTTACAAAAAGAAAAAAAAAACAACATATCATTCTCAAGATAACACCCAAGCATGAATTTTATATGACATATCTTTCTCAAGATAACACCCAAGCATGAATTTTATATGATTTGATAAGCATGAGAAGCTTTAGCTTTTCTTTATTCGTTCTTTCAAATAAATAGAAATAATTTGCTCAGCTTTTATTGTTTGGTTTTTTCTCCAAGACTTGTATGATTGCATAATATCTTTCGCTTTTCTCAGCTATGAATTTATGTGCATAATGACTGTCACTTTTTTTTTTTAGTTTGAGCTATAATCTTTTTGAGAAAATTTGAGTTATGAAGAGGTACCAAAATACATTTTAGATTGTAACCCTTGAGAGCTTCTTCATGATCTTTTTATTTTGTTAGTGCTTTTAAAAAATCAGCAAAAAAGTGAAGCAATATAGAGGATTGAAGAAGAAATGATAATGTAGTACCCACAATTATTTCAAGACTATTTTTAAAGAGATATGGTATGTAATAACTAAATCGAACTATTAGCTCAAATTAAGATGGAACCATAGCAAGCCCAAAGTTCACTTTCTCACATAAATACCCACCTTCGAACTCCTTCACACAAATCACTCTAACTTGTGCTACTCTTAGCAAGAATCCTCACAAATATTTGTTCATTCTCATTACCCCCTCTTTTGATAAGGATGAATGATGTTAATGCTTTGATCCCCCCTTCTTTTTGCATTCTTTATATGCAGTCATTGAACTTGTTTCCTTACCCTAAAATCTTAGTCGCCATCCCTTCTTTGCTTCATAATTGAAAGCGGCCAACAGAATCCCTCTTCTTCTTCTCTAATAAAAGAGAACCACTCTCAAGTCTTTGTTAACATCTATACACACAAGGCATTCACCTCTTTTCACTTTATCATTCTTTTTCTTGATACATGACTTCATTATTCATCTTCTTTCTGCAATTGGATAAGCTAATGTTTTATATAAATTTAGATTAGATTTGTATTCTCAAATTGTTTATTTTTAATGTTATATTAGGTTAATTAAATATTTAGTTAATTATTAGTACTATGTGTATTTCATTCCTTTAATTTTAGATTATAAATATCTTTTGCTTAGTGGCTTTCAACTTAATTATGTTGTAACCAAAATTATGTAGGCTCAACTAATAAGTTATAGTACATACACTTAAAATTAGATATATTAGAAATATGTGTTTATGTGTATGATTCAATATTACGATCTTCAGTACAAAGAAGAATTCTTATTTTATGACTTTCAAGTTAAGTTTTGTTTAACATCATTGCTTGAATCTTAAATTGAGCCGAATTTTTGTCTCTCTCATTTCAAGAAAAGTTATTGCTATTTATTAAAAGAAAAATTCTTTGTTAGGTAGGTTATCCTTAACTTGTTTTATTAATTTCATAGAAGTTTTTATGTTTTAGGTCATTTCATTAATATTTTATTACTTTTCATGCATAAACTTGGTCTTTTTTATGGTCATAATAAGAGGAAGTTGTGTGGTTAATTCTTTTGGGTTTATTGCTGTATAAATTCACATATATTGAATAAATTCATATAACTGTCATATTTATTTTCATGTAGGTTATTTATCTTAAATGCAACAAATTATATTCATGTAACAAAGATGTTGATATATAAATAATGTTGGTTACACTATATATAATATTCCTGCAAACTACATGTAATGTGGAGATTATATATATTTATAATAATCACATGTGCAATGATATTAAACCCTTTTGTTAAATGCTATTTAGACTAAAAATTAAATAGAGAAATCAATTATATTTATGCATGCATATTTTTATGAAAATATTGTCCACTAGAGATAAATTATTGATGAGTTATGGGCAGATAAATATATAGAACCTTGCCTGATGTTGTGGCATATACGTGTTAATATAAAAATGCATATTTGCACTTAACAATGGCAATCAGCCAATCATTCATATGGTCATAACATAATTAAAATTAATATTCCTTGAAACACATAGCATATTTACACTAATGTAATACCACTTTTTATTTGGCAATTGGCATAGATAATAAAATATTAAAATATAAGACAAATAATAAAAGAAGTGTAAATAATTATTTACTAAAAGCGTTGGCTACGGAAATACACTGCTAGTAAATAATTATTCCCACTTCTTTTATTATGTCATATATTTTAATATTTTTTGATTTATGCTTTAATAAACGGAACGTCTAGTTTTGATTCGTTAAATTCGTTAGTGACTTCCCCTACAACAATTCCATTAGGGTGATTTATGTACAAATATCATTCGTATTTCTATTGGATTTAATAATGCATTAGTTTATAAACTCTACTTAATCAAAATAAGTTAATTACTTTTCTTAGCCTTAACACTCATATTTCTTGTATACAAATGTACTTGTGAAGGTAAAATAAATTTTATAACCTTTTAAACACATCCTATATCATCAAGCTCATATGACTGCTGACTATTGCATCAACTTTATATATTACAATCAATATTCAAATCTCAACAAATATTCAAACCATTTTCTATTCAAAACTAAACCATAGTACATAAGTTCCTAGACCACATTCAAATAAAAAATCAAGTAAAATCAATTATGACAAAATTCAAACAAGATTCGGTCGTAAAATAACGCCTAGTAAAAATATATAATTCAATCCTTGTTCAAACAACACTCAAATATTATCAGCCTTCAAATTTGGCATTCAAGATTCAAAGCATATTTCAAATCGAAGTAAAATTTCGAATAAAATTGACAGTTTTTATTTTTGATATATAAAGAAAAAATCCCCGTAAAATTTGCCCCCACATTACAAAACCTTGATGAAATTCGAAACCAACGTTACAAGGCATACTGCCTGGTGCACACAGATGCAGCAGATTCATAAAACAAACGCCAACAGCCAACCCAAGATATTAGATTGAAATATTAGGAGAAAACTACATCCCGACCAAAAAAAAAAAAGCACGCATGCAATTATGTAATCAAAATCATAAAACATTAAAAGCAAATTCCATTGAGGACTTTATATGCCGATACAAAAAAAATTGTCTGAAATTAAGAAAGAAGAGCAGCTCGGCTCAACCATTCAAACTACCACTAAACTCCCTTAAACCCCCAAATAGGGGATAATCCAAACATGCCCTTCTCCGGTTGCAAAGGCAGCACTGCTTCCATCTATAGTTCATCCTGCAGAACACGAACAGGATTCAAGCACAAATTGATTTGATTCTTGAGATAATTTTAGAAATAAAAAACTGATTAAAAAATTTAACACAGTTTGAGCAAGGCAGAAGTTCTGAAGACTCCGGCACGCCGCAAATGGATGAAACACGAGCAAACTAAAAAGGCAGCGAGGCATCCCAATTTATAAATTTAGATATTTATTTTACTGTATTCCCCAATGGAAAATGTAACTTTGCACAAGTCAGCAATCAGTCATTAGCAATTACAATCAAATTATTAGATGAAATTTCATATTCCTGAAGTGCCTTGAAGAAGCTCATGCAACATTATCTAATAAAAATGTTTTTTTAAAGCAATTATCGATATCCTTATACCTGGCTACTAAATATTGTATCAAATTAAAGAGGGAATGGAATGGTAACTTAAAGTGGAGAACTTATGAAACAGAAAGTTTGGGACATACATGATGGCTTGTGCCCTCTTCATCTTTATCCTCATCATCATCATGATGTTCCTTGGCATCATCATCAACATCAGATTCCTCGGCATCAGATTCATCCTGTGATAAACGAGGGTCTTGCATTAATACCAATATAACAGAAGGAGAATCAATACAATTTTGAGAAAGGTCGCAGACAGAAACCAACATCATCATCATCTATATCATCCTTCTCATCCTCAGCTTTCTCCTGGTGAATAAAAATTACAATCAAGAGTTGAAAACCTTAGTGAAAAAATCAGGAGTGTTAAGAGTAAATTAGCAAGGGGTGGAAGAATCAAACCTCCTCTTCTTTCTTTTTCTCAGCTTCGTCAAAAGCAGCCTTCTCCGCCTGAAGAATAAAACAAGCATGGTGTAAGGATAAAAGAAAATAAAGACACTTGACAGCTGTTCCAATGATCAGTGAAATGAGCTCACGTCTTTGTTTTTTCCCCAGGTTTCTTCAGCAACCTTCTTGGCGTATTCAGGATCATCACAGATGAGAATATTATCGAATAAGGTTCCAGATTTCACCTGCACGTGAAGATTATTAATTTATAAAAAAGGCGGCAGGATAGATTAGCTATATATATCAATAAACATAGCTGGGACAGTGAAATTACCTGCCATAACTCAATTCCAACATACTTCAAATTGGGGAAAACATAGAGATCAGCATCATCCTTGAAATCTATTCATAGTTTGAAATTATAAGTAATAGGTAACAATTTTTACAGTTGTTAAGACATAAGCCAAGATGAACAGAAGTGAGAGAGAACCTGGGTTGTCAATCAGGGGAGCCTTCCACTTGCCCTTGTAATTTGGGTTCTTAATTTTCTGATAAAGTAATAAGCAAATGTACCCTCAAACGTTATTACCTACATACCAACATATATTTAAATAAAAAATTGTAAATTCCAAAAATTCTTCTATACCTTCTGCGTCCATGGTCCTTTGTACTCGGGATTTGGAATGGTGGGTGGAGTCCACTCTCCATCTTCCTCATCGTCCCAATCTTCAGGCTGCAAACCCACATCATTTTCATAGAAGGAAATTAAAATGTAAGAACCAAATAATGCACGGATATTTTGCAAGTAAACACTAAATAAAATGAAAAGAAATACCTTTTTAGCATCAGCATCAGCTATTTCTTTGGGAATATCATCATAACCCTGAAATGCAAGGAGTGTCAATTATGAGCCACCAATGAAACTTTGTGGAGATGAAATTTAAACAGTTGGCATAGCAAAAATGAAATTCAGTACGAAGTCACTCCTCACGCAACTGAAATGATGAGTTTAAGATGCTAGAAAAAAAAAAATATTGAAAATGCATAAGGCATTCAGATAAAGTTTGAGAGATTAATATTTAAAATAGGGAAAAGAGAAAGAACCCAGAGGAATAATGAAAAGGTAGAGAGGGAGAGGGTGAGGGAGGAATGGAGAAAGGGAGACAGAAAGAGAACATCAATGATTACCAGAGTTTACAAAGAGAATGCTTCTCTAGCTCTTAAAATAAATAAGAACTAAAAAAATAGTAATCAGATATTGTATTGGTAAACATTTGTTAATATAATATGAATCCCAATCATGCGAACATAATTATGTAGCCAATCCAAATTAAAAACGTAAAGCCATGTAGACAATAAAGTTTTGCAAGAAGGCTGAAATTTTCTGTGTTATCACAAAATGCCGGCTTGATGTAGCAATGTTGTTTTGTTTTACAATGCTATGTAGTACAAAATAAATTCAATTGTATACTACAGAGATGGATGCACAACTTTGCAGCGTGGTAAACAATCATTGAGCCATAAAGGAAGAGAAAATACAACGGAAAGCTTTAAGCTGCACATTTCAACACAAATACAGATCTTTCAAAATCAAAGTAGCACAAAGGTATCATCAAAAGAAACTATATTGGCTTTTACAGTTTCAAAAAAAGTGGAGGTACCTCTGGTTTCGTGTCTTCGGGATCGGGAACATATTCTTTATCATCCCAGTCTTCAGGCTGTTGGAGAAGCAAAAAAAAAAAACTTAGAAACAAAAAAATAAAATTTAACAGTATTCAAGTGTTCAAAAAGGCTCCAGAAACTTAGAAACAAAAAAATATAATTTAACAGTATTCAAGTGTTCAAAAAGGCTCCAGAATTTTTATACTTTTTTGGCATCAGGATCTTTAATTTGCTTTGGTGGGAGAAGGTCCCAATCACTATAAAGGCTACCGGATTGCTTCTCAACATTGTCGACAAGTATGCTGTACTTAGAATCGGGGTGGATGATGAAAGTGTAGAGATGGCTGAGTTGATCTGTTTCCCAAGCCACCTTTTTTTTTATTAAGTGATTCTTCCCATTACGGGTCAATATCGCATGTACTTTCTTGGTAGCATATCCACAAATATCTGGCCCAAACATAATGCTGCATGAAGCATTTAGACGATAAGAAAGATCTTAGAAAACAAATAATAACAAAATGAAACAAGTTAGATAGGGTAATAATTGATTTGGCGTGCAAGTAAAAATATTACTGCCCTTGAAAAACAAATAGGAATAGGAAGCATGCATGCAACTCGAAAATCAAATGTTGCAGGGAAGAAACATTACCTGTAAGGTGTGTCTCCGCTAAACTTCTTTTGATCAATATCACCACTCAATAATTTCATATAACCACCGCCACAGTCAAGCTTTTGCTCATGTTTGACAGAAAATTGGAAGACCAATGTTTTGTCCTTGTTACTGAACTCGGGAAACTGTGCAGAGATGGCAAAGAATCTATAATCTGGGTAGGTTTGGATGCCTGCATCAACGAAAACAAATTCCTGGTCATTAACATAATAAGATAGGTGGATTTTTCTTTGGTTTTTTTTAATTTATTATTATTTTCTTAATTGATAGATCTATTCCCTAAAGGTGTTAAAAATTAAACAGCAGGGTTCACTTCAGCCTGATTAAAAGTAAACAGGAACAAGGTTTCACAAGTATGAAACTCCTGCTTCCATTTCAACTTGATTGGAATGAGCAGATAGAAAAATTAATGTGAGTGATCGAAAAGATTTTCATAATCATCATTGGATTCATATAGAAGCTTGGTTGCAAAGTTTCAATGCACAATACTCACTTGCATACCCATGTCCTCCTCAAGTATGGGGAGCCCATGTACCATCCACGAGCAGAGGAAAGAAACATGGTAAACATTCTCAACATATTATGTGAATAAAATAACAGAGAAGTTACAGAAAACTAATGCAAACCCTCAGAGGAATTCAAAATGAGAAGAAAAAAAATATCAGGTTCGTTTGTAGTAGATCGTAGTGATCATAATAATTGTCCGGAAAACTAATACAGAAAACTAATGCAAACCCTCAGAGGAATGCAAAATGAGAAGAAAAAAATATCAGGTTCGTTTGTAGTCGATCGTAGTGATCATAATAATTGTCCGGAAAACTAAAACCTACAATTTGCCGATGGACAAAAACTGCTGATAACCATGTAGTCTCCATAGCAACTTACATATGTTCCAATTTAGAAAAACATGAACAAATTTATCCAATCATGCAAAGCTATAACAATGAAGATCCTTCCGATTTGTTACATTTGTTTCAATCAAATAACTAGGCAAAAATAAATGGCATAAGCCCAGAGCCCCAAAAAAGGTCCATTGCAAAAATTACAGTACAGATGCATCAAGATTCTCTTTTGTTAGATCAGAAGAATCTTCTAAAATAAATACCCCATCTCTACATAAAGAGAGAGCATTTTATAAGAGATCATCACAAGTGCCCCAAAAATAACATAATTAAAGCAAATGCAATTTGAACACGAACCAAATGACTCAAAACATGTCTTACTTTTTATATGATTCGGTATTTCCCAAAAACAAAAAAAAACAAAAAAACTAATTAGTAGTTACAGCATGTAAAAAAACAAATGCAATTAGAAAAGCAATGTGAAGAAGACAAGCACCTTTGTCATTTGCATCGCCACTCCATTTTCCAGCAGTGTGATTCCAGTCTCCCGCTGAATTTTCATCCTTTTTCCAATCAGACTTTACCCAGCGATTTTCCCAGTCATCTGAACCAAGAAAAGGAGGAGCAGTTAGCGATACATGAAGATTCAAGGGCATCATAGAAAATATTAAAAATCGGGATTTTCGAACCCAATAATCACCATTAATAATTACAGCGGAAAATAACAAAGCACCTACAAATGTGCAACACATGAGAGGAAAAAATCAACCTAACTAACACTGATGAACTGTATATCTGCATTCCCAATCAAGAATCAGTTCAGTTATGGTAATTGCAAATGCTAGCTTTTTTTTAGCTTACAGATTTAAGACATCATCAATCCAACAACTTGCATAAGGCTCTCCTTAAGTATCATTATTTCTGCTCAGTAAATCACAATTCATCAGGATCAAAAGAGAGGAAATGGAGAGGGCAAATAAAGACTTTAAGCATGTTTTTAAATGAAATAATTTAAGGATCAAAAGCATGTTCGACCTATCAGTCGATCCCGGCGTGTAACCAAAGCACACGACGATTAGCTTCCTCGTCATCGATAAGTCGTTTTAACGAATATCGCTGGACAATATCGTTTCCTTACTCGCATTAGTAAAAAAAAAATCAGATCTAGGGTTTCCTAGAGTGACTGCTAGTTTGTGGAAGCTTCCGCGGTTTCACCTAGCTCAAGCTGCAATACATATCAGCAATGGCGCTTTCAACACCATAAAATGATAATTAACCATCCACCCAACTTATCAAGAGGTTGTACCCTCAGCTAGCAGAAATCAACCAAGTCACGGATTCTACGTTCTTAAACCTCCACCCCACAACCTCATCAAAACAATTAAAAAGTTGAAAAGGGGCAAAATGTAATAAAAAATTCCAAAACAATAATGAAGCTAAGAAATCCCTAGACTAGATCGACATTGAGATCGACACTGAGATCGACAATGAGATGAGAAACATAGAACTAAAACGGTGGCCATATCGGGTATAGTCGGAGACAAATCGAAAAAGTGAGCCCTGAAAAAGAAAGCGATCGAGATCCAGATTGTTACCGTCGAATCGCTCCTCAAAGAAAATCTCGGCGGAGACCACAGAGAAAACCAGAAAAAGACACAGAAGAACCCTGCAGCCGTCTCTGCGCTCCATTTCCACCTTGACTCGAATCACAGTCGAGAGGAAAAGTGAAAATCGGGGGATAATATAAGCTCGGTGGTGTAGATTGTTGAAGGGCGTCCTAGTTATGTTGTCTTTAAAGAACTCTCTATTATAGTGATCCTGAGTCATCGGGCGTTCTATTTTCGTTTGGTTCCGTGGAACAAACGGATGGATGGGATTGGAAATGGAGCGGAAGAATGAGGTTCCGGAGGGCCGTTGTACCTCGTGTTATACCAGCTCAAAAACGTCATGTGGGATGACGTGGCTCGATATTATTGCTCCTTTTTTGTCCACGGGACGCGAACTGGCAGCCATTTCTTGCCACGCTGTACATCGCAAATGGGTTCAATGTTACAGGACGGCCGCGATGAATAGCTGCCCTATATAACTAATAATATCCCGGGATAAATTAAATAATAATAATAATAATTGGCTTTGATTTTATGTAATTCGATTAAACTGAAATGTGCTGTAAGTTTATATTGGGATATATCATTACATAATTTATCTAAAATGAAATATATTTTTTTTCATGTATGCCTTTACATTATGTATATATCACGATCTTGTATAAATGAATATTATTGTATTTTCGACGTAGGATCTCGTATGACTCGTAGGTTCATATAACTCCAGAGTTTCCTTATTTTGAGAGGAGGTTGGAGAGGCCAAATCAGGGAAGAGATAGTGAGAGGAAAAGAGAGAGATGGATCGATCGAGTGTCCTCTCAGAGTGGGAGTTGTGTAAATTGATATCTTTATTCCGCTAGTCCCACCTCCTTTCTCTACCCCCGCCCCCCAGAGTTCCTCAGAGAGGGAGAAAAAGTGAAAAACAAAATGTAGACCATAAGATCTAAGGCCAATCCAAGATGTAATCGCGAGAAAGCTGTAAATTGGTTGTCAATCGACTCCTACATAGATATGGAAGCATGTCTATTTTGATTAATGTTTTCATGTCGGTAGTTTATAAATCTCGAGCAATAATTATGGTGAGCTCAGCAGGTCACTTTGACAAGCAAGCTTGATAGATAGGAGTCTTTCTGTAAAAGAGAAGAATGAGGCTTCTAGCTCAGGACATTTACTAAAGTATGCTTTAGCTCATGGAGTCCCTTATGAGTATACAAATATAAAGTCTTATTTATTAAATATATGAATACAGAAGAACGGGAATGAAGTGAGTTTGAATTTATCCACCTAACCAAATGATAATTTGCATGATTTTTTTATTTTTTTAAGAATATGTCATCTCTCTAAACTACAAATAATTTTTAATAATATGAAAACCTTATTTTTATAAATCCTTACCAAAATTATTTTATAAATCCTTGCCAAAATTATTTTGTAAACTTCAAATTTATCTTGCAGCACAGTGGCAGGCAATAAAAAATAATAATAATAATAATAAACTTCAAATTTGTTGTCGAAAATTTGTCGTCAAATTCAATTGTAATATTTAAGTTCAAAAATATTTTTGTTGGAAAAATTAATGCAATTTTCATAATTTACATGTCCATTAAATATTGTCATAATAGTGACATGTTAGTAAGGAATGGCACCATGCTTCTAAAAGCTATCCCAAGAAACTTCTAGGGAAGGCCTTTAGAGAAGCTCACTTGGGCTGTCTGCTAAAAAAACCTTTTGGGGAGTATTCTTTGGGATCCTCATCGGAGTTCATCTCAGACATCCTTCCAACAATCTTCCTCAGTGTCTTATTAGTAGTTCTCACTTCAGATTTCTATATGCGCTTAAACAACACCCATTTCGGGCTACAAACGAATTGAGTCAGGTAAATCAGGGTTGTATTCAAGCGTGATTTTGTTTGTATCAAAAATTTGAGGTGATACGCCGCCATTTGAAAATGAGCCGACCTCCTGCAGCCTTTGTAATAATGTTTGTTGGTCTTTATGGCTTTTTGATCTTCTGATGGTGCATTTGTAAATGATGTTAATATATTTCGTTGTATGTTTTTGATTTTGCTTCTGAGTTATAATTTCCCTCTTCTATAATACTTTGACCTTGGTTTTGGGGTGTTGTTACCCAACTTATAAGATGTTGGTATCCCATTTTTTGGGTGATGTTACTGAGCTTCTAAGGTTCTGTGGTTTCTCCATCATACGAAAGTCTGCAATAAAAGTTAGTACATATAATTTATAAAAAAGAATCGAGTACCTTTTGAGGCTCGTGCATTCATAGACCTTTGATGTATCTATGTCTTCTGAGGCTTGTAGCTTTCTGAGGTCTTTGATTTACTTGTATATTTTAAGACCTGTAACCTCCTGAAGTCTTTGAGTGGAGTCCCTATTAATCACCTTCTCTCATGGAGTCTTTATATTGAGGATTCTGCCCACTACTAGCTCCTCATCGAGACTTGCCTCTTGGGCTAGTCTTCCAAGGGCATGATAGCTTTTCATCAAGACTATCCTCGTGGGCTTATCTTCTAAGAGCACCGTAGCTTCCCACCAAGCATTGCCTCTTAAGCTTGACATTCAGGGGCATGATAGCTTCCCATCAAGACTTGCCTCCTAAGCTTGTCTTCCAGGAGCACCGTAGCTTCCCATTGAGTCTTGTCTCCTAGGATCGACTTCTAAGGATATAGGAGGAGACTTGTTTTCCACTGTAAATGTTTGAATTTCCTAGGCTATTAGTCGAAGTGCATCTGTCTGACGACTATAACCTTTGTTTGAGTAGAGTAAAAAGAAGAATTCATTAAGGATGTAAGACTCAACATGGGTTGTATAATTGGAAACGCTCGACGACATTAACCCGTAATGGACAAAGTCATATGGAATGCACCAAGGATGGTTAACCTATGCTAGGTTGTTGGTTGAAGCTTTTGCTTGACAATCATAATCGTTTATGGAAGAGATCGAAGGAAATCCACGAAGGATTTTTTACTTATTCAAGGTTGTTATTCGAAGCTTCTGCTTGACGACTATAGCCTATGATGGAAGAGATCGAATAGCGTTCCCCTGAGATTGATTAAACCTACAATGAGGTGTCAGAGATGCTTTGTGTTTCTCGAGATTGGGGCTAGGTCGCAATGGATCATATGTTTTCTTAGAAATATGGTTGCAGTCGTACTTAAGAATAATGTTTGACAACTTATTAGTTGCTACTTTTGAATCTTTTGCCTTTTAGCGGCGATGTTTTCCATACGAGCTTATAAAATAGCTCATGCATAAAGCCTTGAAGATATTAGTTCATTGATCTGATTGGAGAGGAACTCCAATATGGTGATGGGCACTGAGGAAGCATTATTTACGATGAAGATTGCCTCTAGTTTATAAGTAACGGCGATGTTTTCCACACGAGCTTATAAAATAGCTCATGCATCAAGCCTTGAAGATATTAGTTCATTGATCTGATTGAAGAGGAACTCCAATATGGTGATGGGCACTGAGAAAGCGTTATTTACGATGAAGATTGCCTCTAGTTTATAAGTAATTCTCAAATACTTATTATATAAATGAAATATGGGATGACTACCCTACCACAGTCGTGTTGGGATGTTAACGTGAATGACCTTTCGAGGCTGCAATGAAGATTGCTCCTTACATCAAAGAATGCTTCAGAGATAATCTTAAGATACATAGGAGGATCCTTCATCAGTTGGATGATCTATATCATTGGGAAACAAAGTAAGGGCTTGGGATGTCAGAGTTGAAGACAGTGTCGAACGGGGCTTTGTTTCCCACAAACGATGTCAAATTGATCTGTGCTAGAAGATTCGTGACGGTAGAGTAATAGAATATCATCTTAGCATTGTATGAAAATTCAACACTCATAAAGAAAGAAACGATTTGAGTCATCATAAGTTTTGTTGCAGAAACTCGTAAAGGGAAAAACCAAAGGGCCTAGTCTAGCTGAAAAGATCCACTATCAACTAGAAATTACAAATACAGTCACTTATCCCACATGTTGAAAAGGGCTACACAATCTACCAGGTTATAAAGTCAGTGTGCAGATGAACTTGTTGCATGAGATAGGCAACGACCAGCAAGTGGTGGTCGATGATGGTTGGCGGTGATCGACAACTGTAAGAGTGATACTAAATTTTAGCTCTTTGTCTAAGTTTCAAGCTCTTCTTCAAGCTTTAAGCTCTTTTCTTCAGGCTTCAAGCTCATTTTCTTCCTCTTGAGAGGGGTGGGTTCTATTTATGGAGCTTCAATTGCAATCAATAAAGGAATATAAACTACTCTGACCGGAAGACTCAGAGAGATTACCTTGATCATATGGTATTTGATGGACATTGAGTGTCTTACTGATGTCGGAAATGAGTGATCTTAGGCTCGTTGGATTCTTCTTGTCAAGACGCTCAATTCAACAATTCGTGCACCATATTCGACATCTATTTGACATTCCAAATATGCTTGGAAAGCTTCCAAAATTGGTTTAATGTCTTGATCTGAGCTTGATTTGACTCAGATTTCAACAATTTTGGTATCATTGAGTTCGTTTCGTTGAGCTGATCTATTTGATTGTAAGTTGTTGAAATCAGAGCTTTGGATGACTCTTAATCAAAGCTTGAACATTTCTTGTTCAAAAGATTGCCTCAAGATCCGTGTGATGCATCGAGTTCATGTCAGAGATTGGGAATTTGTCGATGGTGTATTAATGCTCAAACTTAGTTCATTTATTATCATGATCGTTTGAGTTTGATTTATATTCATTTTATATAATAATAATCAAGTCATTATCAAATAGATTTTTAAGTAGTATGATCGGGCTACTTAATTTCTATCTAAATAGTTTTTATTGAGCAAATTAAATCTAGTGTAATCAAGATATTTATTTTCTAATTAAATGAGACTAAAACTATTGATTAGTAAGATTGAGCAATTTATTTTCAAATCAAACAAGTTTTTTTGAGCTTATAAATAAGTTACTTTCGTGGACTTATTAAAACAAACAAGCTTTTAAATGAATGACTTACAAAATTAATAAGTAAACTAAGCATATAAATGTGTAAAAGAAATGAACATCCAAACAAACAAGTATTTAAAATGTTTATATACTATTAAAATTTTAATTTAATTTAATATAAATGAATTTTAAATTAAAATTAAATTTAGTCTTTTTGTGAGCTTAATTAAGCATTAATTATTGTCATTCATACGAGTTAGATTGAGTTTTAAGCGAGCTTACTCGCAAGCTTATTTATGGATTTTAAATGAAATTGTTCATTGAGCTTCTTAACGAGTCTGTTTGTGAGTTTTAAATGATATTGTTGACGAATATAACTGAATTGAATAAGGACTTGTTCAAGCTTTTTAATTTAATAATCGAGCATTTATAAAAGTGTTCAAACTTGTTTAATTTACTAATCAAATAAACGTGAAATATCTCATATTGAGCTGAGCTGAGAGTATATAATCAAATGCTTGATATGTTTACAACCCTACCCCTATTGATCTAAATCTTCTTTCAAGACACTCAAATTGTAATGCCCAATAAGCATTAATAGCAAACACTTGATGATCTAACACCCTCTAACATTGTTAGGGCTTGTGCGTGAGAAGTGAGTTGCACATCATAATGTGGGCTTCATATCTAAAAAATTTCAAATATCAAAATATCTTTTCTAATGTAGATGAATTGATCTTCAATGTTGCATTGGTATTTTCATAGTCAATAACTTCTCTATCATATCACCTTATTGCATTACTGAGATATAGTTTTATTCTGAACATCAATTTTTAGTGCATCGATGGATGTTGAATCTCATCTACTTCAACGTTCTAATTTGACAACACTGCCATCGCCACCCTAGCCTTTCAACCATCATTGCTACAAGCCTACCGATTCAAGCACAATAACTAATAATAATAGAACTTATTTTAAACTCATTTGAGGATTAAGGAATCATTAGAGACATAAATTGTTGACATTTAGCCATCAACTAGCCCATAAGTAAAATTATATTTTTTTGTCCAAAATATTATCTTTTCCCAAAAAGTATGACCACAACATCACGATGGCTTATAGGTGGGGCCATAAACATAGGAGGTAAGCCCAAAACTAGAGCTCACTCCAAGATAGCTACCATGCATACATGAGGTCCAATTACAAGAAGCCAAGCCTAAAGGAACAATCTAAGGTTCAGTACATAACATTTTCTTATTTGGAAATATTTTCTAAATAGCTTTATGTTGTATTTGATTTGCTTGTATTATATGGGTAAGTTAATGTGCTATTTTGTCACTTTCACTTTGTGAACTTATATCATAGGAATGTTAACCATAAGTCAACATTTATGGTTTGGAGTGTTGTTACATGTGAAAAAGTTAAATGCAGTCAGAATGAGACGTGGTCATGAGGTGGTTATGGGAAGGGACCACCTATTTTCTCCTTCCTTATTCATTTCAAAATGAAAGGGTGTGTCTTTTAGTGGGAGAAAGATGAATGTTTGTGTTATATTTAAAATAGCATTTTATAAAATGAATTATTGTGGTTTTGAAGTTGTTCTAGATTGATTCCATTAATCTTATTTTGCTTTGTCACCAACCAAAATTTCGAGGCTTTGATGATCATTCATCCTTTATTCACTTAGTTATTAGTATCAGAGAGTGGTATGGTGGACTAACACTTAGCCTTATGGAACTTTATGAAGTGAGAAGCTTGGCAAGACTTTTCACCAACACTTGCTTTGAGATAATAGTTGTCATTCCATTGGTTTAATTTCATTTATTTGATATTTTACTTCTATTATAAGTATTAATGGCAAATATACATGTTTGATGTAACTATGTCACCTTTTGTGTTAGCACTAACTAGTTAGCCCCACATTCAAGCCTGAGAAGTACCTTGAACTTATCCCTCCACAATTTGATTATTTTTATTACAATTGATGTTGAAGACTTAAGGGTAGCCTTTTTATGTTCTCACTATTTTCATCACACCTACCATAATCATACGAAAGATAATTCCACCATTAGCATAACTCCTCGATGTATTTCCATTTTTTTCTATTTTCATCTCTTATATCAAATCATAGTATAGTTCAGTTTATTAATTTTCATTTTTTAAATAAATTTAAGAAAGTAAAATATTTATTTTTGATAATTCAGGTACCCAAATCAAAATAAATAATAAAGAGAAAATTAAAAACAACCTAATGATCTTTTAATATTTTGGTTTAACCAAATTTCCTTTTTCTAAAATTGAGTGAGAAGTTGAAATCTAAATAAACCTTAATTCTAAATAAAAAATCAACCTACTTTTTAAAAAATTCAATCAAATCCACCAAATAAACTCGATTTTGTTTGATTTTTCAGTTTTAAACCAAAATATGCTCACCCCTGCATTCAAATACTTTTAAAATTTATATAAAGTTTATTACAATTGTTGCAGAAGTCTTAAAGGGTAGCCTTTTAATTTTATCACTTCTTTTTTTCATCACACTTATATAATCATATTAAAAAAATCGCTCTTTAGTGTAACTTATCTTTGATGTGTTTCTTTTTTTCATCTATTTTCTTCCCCTATACTCTAAGAACTCTAAAAAACACATATCATACCTTACATATAACCTTTCCCATACTCATAAGTTGAAAATAATGGATAATTGTTGTTTTGTGTCTTGGTGGTGAATATCAGTTTATAGACCAAATTCATATAAAATTTCTCGTCTTATTTATGTGTCACTCTTTTCTTTCTTCTAACTTTTATAGAATAGTTTCACCAGAGAGAGAGAGAGAGAGAGAGAGAGAGAGAGAGAGAGAAGTGTGTTATATAGACATCTTCTTATGATATAAAGAATATTAAGTATATATCTACCTCTCCACCTTATAGAATATAGGAAATCTAATGTTTCTTCCCTTGCTTTAAATTTATGATGTTTTTTTTAAGGACATGATTCATATATATTGATAACCTTTGTGTTTCTGGATATTGTTGATATTCTGCTTCTTGAAACGAAGATCTTTGTGTTTTGTAAACAAAAGATCTTCTTGGAGCATCTACTGTTGATCGCCTCACAACAACGAAATATGACCGAGGTGGAGCATCAGAGGTTGATCTATGGGGGCCCTTAGTTTAATATATGCTATGAGACTACCCTGCTTCAAAATCATGTCGACCAGGCCGATCAAATGACATATAATGAATGTGCACTGATTCTTCTACTTTGCGTAATAACTCTAAAATCTCGTTGTAACTTTTGTCATCGAACGTGTATTTGCTCCACGATCCCCTCCATATTTTCGAAAATGTTCTTGATATGAATAAGGAAATCCAACTGTATGATTGGTAATTTTAGATTATTATTATGTATTATAATAAAAGTATAGTTGCAGCTATATAGACAAGCAAAAATGTAAGAACTTACCTCTATTATCTTTCTTGGTGATCGTGTGTATTATGTTTCATGGGGCTTAATTTGAGGCTTTGGTTAAGTAGAGTGAAGTTTAAGGCTGATATCACTACAAATAATTTTATAATCCTTCCTTTCTGTTTCTTTCTGCTAGGCTTATCAACACAATAAATACCCGACGATTATTCTATATCTCGATATATTTACTATGATACTACTCCCAATTAAGTCCTGCTTTATCTCGCCCATCAGTTCTATGGAAAACTTGTTCTATGGGTTCAATGGATATTGACTGGGAGCTTGAGAACCGATGCATAACACGATATGGAAAGTGCCGCTCGACATGCTTTCAATCCTTTTAGTGTAATACTTGCAGTTCAAATGCCCATGCTCTCAAAATAAATGTTATGTAATAACACAAATATTTACATCTATATATGGTGTTCAAATAACCTGCAGATAATTAGACCAATAGCCATGCATCGTCGGTTTTCCAGACTGTATATAGACCATACAATATTAACATTTTAATTGACATTTACTTAAAAAATAATTAAAATTTCCTCAATAATAATAACAAATAATAAGAGCTGCAAAATATAAAGCGCTAATTGTTTTGGTATGTGCAATGAAAAAAATGCATTCATTGCTATAAGAACTTCTAATTGAGGAGGGGTAAAAAAACCACTTACGTCCCAAGTTTTTCTTAGGTAGTTTAAGCCCTTTTGACAAAATTCTTTATAGCTTTAAAAACAGTATATTTTATGTGCATATAACATTGGTCTATAGATAATTATAATGCATTCTCATAATAAGAAATATTGCAGTATAAAAATAAACATAAGTAAACATTATGGAGCTTTCAATTAATTTTATATAAAACTAATTTGTTCTTATTTTGCTAATGAGGATGTGTAAGACAGTATCTTGACGACATGAGCAGTAATTAGAAATAATAAAAATAATTTATAATAGTTTCGGACAGTATTTCGACACATCGTTAATAATTCCAATATATTACAGACAACATTTTGACAAAGCATAAATAATTAAAAAAAATAAGAAACTTACTTGGTTCATAACATAACGATGTAAGATAAAAATTAGCAGAATTTCATCATACCGTACATAATTTCAAATAGTAACGTGCATTACAACATCATAATGCTTAAAATTATTGATTTAAATTAAAAAAAACAATTCAAAAAAAGAAAACATTTCAGTATTTCCTAAATAATTAAAAAAAAAAATCAGCATAACAGTATATTAAATGTGAATCGTACATAATTTCAAATAATAACGTGCATTACAACATCATAATGCTAAAAATTATTGATTTAAATTAAAAAACAATTAAAAAAAAGAAAACATTTCAATATTTCCTAAATAATTAAAAAAAAATCAGCATAACAGTATATTAAATGTGAACAAAACATAAACAATTAAACTAAACTAACATAATAACTATTTTAAAAAAATTAAGTGAATATTATTCCCTAAAAAAACTAAGATAATCCGACTACGAGAAGTAACAAGAGTTTTGAAGAGAAGAAGAGGTGCGAATTTAAGAGTTTTGAAGCCCCTACATGTAAAAAAGCCATTTCTTTTTTTAATTCGAATGTGGGTGCACACGCAGGGATCGCAAACTGCAACGCCCGAGTTTAAAAATTGAGTGGCGTCCCTTTGAAATTGTGAGGGCGGGAAGGCAGACCATCCAATCACTACTGAGCTCTCAAAATCCTCTCGACATCCCCAACACTCACCCATGGCATCACCATCTCTCGCGCGATGTTCCCAACGCTCCGATCGTCGCATCCTTTCATCCACCAGCGGCAGCGGCTTCTCGTCAGGTAAAAAGTCGGCCGCAGCGAGGATCCCCGCAGGCGCTCCCCCGAGGGTTTTGATTGTATTGGAGATTAGGCGGGATCTTGAATGAAGAATGAAAATGGAGGAGTAAAAGAGGATCATGATTTTAGTTTGGAAATTATGTTAATGTCTTTGGTTAATGACAGTTGGAACAAGCAAAAGAACGTTGATCTGTGTGATAACCATCTATTTGATCCTCTAGATTTTTCGGCTCTGCAACGCATTCAGATATTATCACGCTCATGCTTATTATACTTTATCGTTGTCTTCGATGATGGGATCCAACACTTATAGGTCAATGATTTGAGTGTTTAAGCTAGCATAATTTCTTGATAAAGCACAGTTATAGACTGAAATATATGCAAATGCTATATAAACTAGTTACTAATTGCTTTTACATGTTAATCTTCAGTCTCTTCACTTGACTAGCAAGCCTTTCCAATCGCCTTGTGTTTCACACAACCACGTGCATGCTTTGCTATTCATGGCTAAACATATAATGGAGAAAGCAATACATTTTTTCTTCTGGGGAGTTATAGCATTTCTAATGTGCATAACTTGTAGGTCTAATATGTGTCACCTATACGGACAACCTATTGGCCTTAAGAGCTCATATGACTCATATATGGCTTATTGATTTGCGACAATAAATTTTATATGATGTCATCTTATTTTTTATAAGTGTTTTATTTTACGTCAATCGTTTTTCAAGGCCATTTTGATGAAGATCAATTTTTCACTAAGCTTGCTTTTTGCTTTTCCATTTGAAGACAAACTCAAGTTATCTATCTCAAACACATTCAGGGATGCAAAGTGAGGAATCCAAAGTTTATATGCTTACCATGCATCTTATTCATGATTTATTTTAAATTGATTGAGTTTTTTTACCAATGGTCACTAGGGTGGTCAATATATAACTAAACTAATTTTAAACTATGATTTAATTGTAATTATTGTGATTTTTTTGGATTTATTTTTTATTTATCTAATTTGTTGGTATTTATTTTTGAATGAATTATAATAAGTAGTGATCATGTGCTAAATATTATCTCACCATGGCATTGATTATTAGTAATGTTAAATGTTACCTAAGCTTTAGTTTTATAATTGTGTCATTTAGTTCTTTAATTAAATGACATAATCCTTAATTATGGTAATTGAAATTAAATAGTTTTTAACTTAAGAATTATCAAATTATTCTAAATTTTTTCTAACTTTTTTTCTTTTCTACGGTAAAAATTCAAATTTTTTGGTGTTCATTTAATATATTTAAACATTCATGATAATTATGGTTGATGAAGCAACTATGATATAATCAATAAATTTGGGCTTAATTTTTATTTCATTAGGTTCATTGGATGGTTTGCATACTATTTTATATATTATATAATACACTTTCGAGCAAAATGGATGATTAAAAATGAATTTATTTAAAATATTAGCTACTTTCCAAAACTTAATTAACATGATGGCCTCTAGAACCGCTCCATTTCGACCATAAATGGTCCTCGATATACATATCTTAACATAGGAAAAATTAGTCAAATCAGTCATTGGTGGAATCTCTTGGAATCGTTGGTGAATCATTTGTCTTTTTTTTATGGACTTTTTTTTGAGTTTTTTTAAATGTTTTTGAGAGATATTTTAGGGGATTTCTAGGCCTATGGATATTACATATATTTGAAATGAAAAGTTATTTGACTTGTGAATCAAAAAGAGATTTCTTGGTAAAATTATTCCAAGGATTTTTTCAAGAAAAGAAACAATGTGTTCATCCATTTTAAATCCCTCATGGGCTTGCTTTTTTGGTAAAATTTTTTCTCATTTCATCTTTTCAGGCTCTATGTATAGTGTTTTACTTTTTATGTTTTGTAGCTTATTAAAGTGAGTAATTGTAAGATTTTGTTGGTGACTATCTTAATTTACTACCAAAATTCAATAGATTTATGGTAGCTTTAAATTTATGAAATTGGTTTTGTGCCTTCTAGCGGGACTTATTTAAGCTTTGTGTGCCAAAGCTTTTGTGTGTGGGATACTTTTTGTTGAACAACTTAGAAAAAGTATCGAGTTTTCTCACTCCCTAAACAAAATTATGCAGAGGTTTCTTCACCTACTTCTTGGAGTAAAGGAGTTGAGCTTGTAGCTACAAGTTTGGTTAGTGGAATTCTAATTTAAATAGAAACTAGGCATGGATGAAGGTCGGCCGGTTCCTAAATCATATACAAATTTAATTTTGTCTAAAATTGTTCAGTTATTGCTGATTTACATTTATTTTTTATTTATTTTACTCTTGTTCATGCTTGAATGTTAACTTGGTGATTAGTGCAATTAAATTATTGTGTGATTGTGTAGAGTAAAATAATTTACTTGGGCTTAAAATTGATTACTTAGCATAGATTATTCTACGTCACTATTATTCATTTTTATATTTGCACTTATTTAACTCGGGCGTTTAGTGGCTTAGTTCTATTTTATGTAGTTGAATATTTTATTTGCATTGGAGTTACTAGTAGCCTTACTATTTATCCAATGCTTTGGTTTACTTGTGTGTCACAGTTTTAATATTAAATCAGTTGAGTACAAGTGTCACACCCTATCATTGGGCCTAAAGGAATATTACAAAAATTTTGAAGAAAGAGGTAATTTGAAGATGAATAATTTAGTTATTAGAGTATTGCACCACTTCAATTTAATCCATCTACCATGTAAATTTGATCTAAAATAACCTCTCATGGACCAAGTAGGATCAATTTTGTATAATTGAATGATTAGACTGAGATGAAATTTGTTTTATACTTCTATAAGAGGGATCATTTTAGATCAATTTTATTTACTCGAAGGATGAAATTGGAGAAATACAACTACACATGAATAGTCGGGGCATTATTTTTGGATTTAATCATTTCAGTAATATTAATGCATCAATAAGATTATTGTAGCATCAAAATTCAATAATACTTACTAATTTATCCACCAAAATGTAAATGAAATCTAAGTACTATAACAACTCATCTAAAACATAAAAAGCATTACTAAATTAGATTACTTCTAAATTTTATCAACTTTCAATTATGAACATGAAGCACGAGTCTAGAAATTCTTCTTTGGATAATGTATAACTAATTATCTGAAAATTATCGATTAATAGTTGTGAGTTTGCAAGGTATATACTCAATAGGTGAAATTATGATTAGTAAATTATGAATGACAAGGTACAAAGCATAAATATGGTCAATTAAAAATGTAGTTATAATAATGGAATGTCATATCATTTCATTTGTAAATAATGTAAAAATGATAAGATTTCAATTACCATTTAATGGTGCTGATTATACATTGGAGTTCATAAAACTTATACTTAAATTGATGATCATTGTGTTCAAGCGTGAAATCATTCACTTACATTTATACTATTTATACATTCATAAAAGACTCAACAATCACTAATCATTCCTATTTTATATATTTGAATGTCTAACCTTGAAACCAAGGATTTTAGTCTCCAATTTGATAGCATTCCAATAATTAAACACAAACAAATAATAATGAGTGCATCTCTAATGAGGAAGGTTACATTTATTGCTTAGTAAAAAGTCACTTACCTAATAGAGATCTTGGGCAATCTAATAGTTTGATCGTGATTTTTGATCCTGTTGCTCCATCGTTGGAGCTTCATAAAACTTAGAATGAAAAGAATCTGGGTTACTAATATGTTCATTGTATTGCGTAGTAAATATTAAACAACCAATTCAAGCATATTCCATAAATAAATGATTCTAAAGATTTTCCACATTATTCTCATATTTATCCCAAAGTTATTTCATCCATGGATCTTGTCATCTATAATCATCTTTTATCACATTTTTGTTATAGATCGTATTTGAATCAAACATTCGCTAGAAATTCTAATTTTGATATTATTTTTCTTTCCAAATTAATAATCTGGTTATCTATTAAGTTGCTTAGAAGCCTATTAACTTAATATAAACAGTACACCAACAAATGCTTAAAACAAAGGATCATGTATGGGAAATTGGATCTTCATTATAAATCATTGATTAAATTCATTACAATTAATATTTATAAACCTAACAAACTTCTTACTATAAGTGTGTACAAAATAAATTATATTAAATTCAAAGATGAGAAATATTGAACTTCTTAGAAGAAAGCTCTATAATACTTTTGCAAGGATATTATTTATTACAAGAACACAATACACTATTTTTAGATTCATAATTATATATATGCATCAAATTTTATAACTTCTCATGAAGGAAAAGGGGAGTATAGAACTATGTTAGGATTTTTGGTTCACGCTTCATGTCATTTACTTCTTACTAAGCCATCCAACTCTGCCCTAATTTAACCCCAAATGACACCAGAAAAGTATGAAAATAAAATTAGAGTCATGGTTTGATACTATCGAAAAGAATAATTTCAAAATTGTCATTTTACCACTAGAAGTAAACATGTTACTGCTCACTGTCCATTCAGTCAACAATAGATTCATAACAATTTAGTCTTAAATCTGAGTTCTTGTCCTCTGGGATTTGGTTTTTGGTATTTTTGGTTTTAGATAAGGGCTAAGAAATGTATTTCTTTTGGAGTTGATCAATGTTCACAGAAGCAATAGGGGCACGATTGCTGAAGAAAGTATTATAGGAAGCTTTCTTTTTTCCTAAATGTTTTTTAAGTTCAGCTGGAGTGAAATCCACTTCTTTTTTTAAAGTGACTAAAATTTGTGATCTTGTTCTCCACAGAAAGTCGAGGAAGTGGCAATTAAATTTTAAAAAAAGAGGAACTTGTCCTAGCAAAAAAATTTGCATGATTATAGATATAGTAAAGGGTCTATGATCTATGGCATTATACCTCGTAGATTTTTGTCGAAGGCTTTTGGGTTTTCTTTTAGAGCTATTGTCAGTTTGTATTTTGTAATCCTTGGTTTGTAACAAAGGACCATGTAGAACTGATGCATGACATTATAATGATTCAAGGAACCGAAGCTATAAATAATGATTCGGTTTATTACTTACTACAGTTTACTCGTATTACAGACTATTGCCTATGAAACTGGTGTAAATTTTATGTTTTCAGATTCAGGACGGGTGCGAGTGGCCGTCAGAGTCAGGCCTAAAAGTGATGAGGATATATATTACGACTCTGAATTTATTGATTGCCTTGAGTTACAACCGGAGGTTTTTAAATCTTGGTTTACTTACAATTTTATCTGATTTAGCTATAATTTTATTACGAACTGAAATATGGTATGTAAATTCTGAACATCACACACTAACATTTGATTTGCACCATATTGCATTTACTTGGTTTCAGCTGAGGAGGCTTAAGCTTAAAAAGAATAATTGGAGTTCAGAATCCTATAAATTTGACGACATTTTCACAGAGACGGCTTCTCAAAAACGAGTTTATGAAGCAGTTGCAAAGCCTGTTGTCGAGGTAGTAAAGCATGCCTTTATTACAACTTGATATCTGTATTCTTTCCTTTGATCATTCTCACATATCATTCAGAGTTTGTTATGTGGTAGAAAATTCAAGTTACAAATAACTGAACTCTTTTTAATGTCGTCAGTCTTTTACCTCTTATGGATACTGGAGAATATCATCTTGTTTCTGGAGAGGTTCGAAATCAACATTCAAACTGCATAAACACAACTTGTAAAGACATTCTTTAGATGATAACTAAATATATCTACTTAATAACCTTCAATAGTCTTATGAAAGAATGCTTAAATTTATTTGGATCGGAGTTTATATTTAAAGAATGGCAGCATTTATTGCTCCTGAATTAGTATAATGATAAAAACTGCGAATTTATTTAGTGCATTAAGAACACAATGCCAATTGTAAGGTGAAGTTATTAGAATAAATAAGTTGCAACCATAACTAGTAAAAGTAGTTTATGATTTATGAACGAGTTTCAAATATAGTAAGATTAATCAAGGAGCAATGTTGAGTTTATACTTTTTACATAGATCATAGATACACTTAAAAGGATATTCAAAATGTGGTTCTCTCTGGGTATGCTATTTGCAATAGATGCAGTTTGATAGGTGATATTTTTAAGTTAAGAAAATTTTTACTAAGATTTTTTTCTCTTAAACGAGAGGCTTTAGCATAATAGAATAAACTATATGTACATTTGATGCAATTTTAGTTGATCTATCATATTATTGGTAATGAAGTTCTTGATGCGATCAGTTTATCTATTTTGGTGCTATTTTACATATTAGTAATGGAATATGTGAGTTTATCTAGAGTAAAAAGTGTTTGTTGAAGTTTGAAATTACCTCTTACATATAATTTGTACTCTATAATGCCACAAAGATTTAAAGATAAATTGCATAAAATTGTAGTTAGACTATCTATGCTGAGTGGTAAAGAAGTCATTGTGAGTTTTGTTTACTTTTGGAAGAAATAGGAGTTTTAAGATGACTATATGATAAAATTATGAGCAAGAAAAGTTTAAAATAGTCCATTGAATCTTTGCAGGGGTCATTTGAGTCCTAGATTTTATAAAAGTGCCAATCTAGTCCCCAAAGACTTTTAATATGGGATGAAATAATCTTTTGTGGGGATTATTTCAGCCCCGATTTATTGAGTATGAGGACTAATTTGACACTTTTAGAGACTTTGGTACTAAAATATCCCTTATAAGTAGTCAAGAACTATTTTGGCACTGTACTCAATTAGGAAAGATAAATTGAGCATGACTAATCAAGAGTGATGATGAGAGGAACACTTAATGAAGAGGAGGTAAAGGAAATAAGTTGATAAAGCAAGTTGATGGTATTAAAGTGGTAAAATTATGATGGAACTAGTTGCAACTTAGCTAGTTGTCTAGCCAAAAAAAAAAGGCAGAATGTATACTTAACACCATATGTAACGCTCAACGTGTATGAGTGGAATAACATGGCTTATTATGTCAGTCTTAATGAGTTAAGATATGTCTTTTATCAATGATGGTGAAGATTATTAAAAATGTATACAATTCGAGTTGAGCATGAGGCTCCCCCAAATTGAGCTTGACTTGATTCGTAATGGGGCTTGAACTGAAGTTGAGTGTGTTCAAGCTTGACTCATCGAGTGCATACCTCCATTATTTGTCTCTACCCGACACAGTGCTTAGAATTGACTAAGGCGGGAATTGCGGTCGGACAGAATTAACATCTAAATATCCACATTTTGAAAACTTCCAATGCATTTAAAAGAGCCACTAATCCACAAATTACAATAAAATCTAAAGCATCCAGAACAATAACATCTAAAGACAATATTTCAAGCCAGTACTAAACAATATATAAATATCTGAAAGAAACAGTAAAGAAAAATTACGATGATAAAACTACCTAGCCGCAGTGGTCCTTCTTGCAAACTAAGTCTCTCCTATCAGACATATTAACTTAAAACTATCATTCTCCTGAAATAAATCATTAATGACAACTGTAAGTATAACTTAGTGAGTAATTATGATCTAATATACATTAATTTACAATCTTTATGCTCTGCATGAATGAGAAAAAGAAAATGTAGTTCGTTTCATTAATACTTGAATTTTTCCCTTCCTGTTTCATTTTAAGTATTTACCATTTTAACCTTTTTAATAATTATTACAGGATTACTGTCATGCCAGAATGTATCTTCAAAATGTATTCGAAGGTACATTAAAAAATGTGTCCAAAGACTCCCTAAAAATGCACCCGAAGACACCCTCAAATTGTACTCGAAGATAAACATTTATCATTTCCTTTAAGGTGCATGGTACATTGCATCTCCTGTCAGTACCATATGGGGGGTAATCCTGTAGACTTAAACATTCACCTTTCATTTCATATGGTTTAAAATAATTTAAAATGCATCTTCATATGTCCATTAATTTTCTCGCATTTATGATACCATTTAATATTATCAAAATGCAAGGCATGAATGAGATATCTATCTTAAACTTTTTAATAAAGCAATTATACATTTAAAATAACATTAATTTAATGCATAAAACAAAATAATCACTCACCTTGATTAGCTTACTTGCCACACTCCCTAACTCCTGAGCTTTTGGACTTAAATGTGTTTCAACCTAAAGTGCAGTTAAGCATTAATATTTTATTAAATAATAATTCCTAATTAAGTAAATTAAACTTTAATTTAAGACATACCTCAAATCCAAATGATTTGCTGATTTTCTTCCTCATTTCCTAACAGTAATAAAATTTAATAACATTAATTAATCAATGTAGCTAATTATGTCATTAATTTTATTAATAAAATAAGGTTTAACATGTACCTTACATGCTTTCAGGTCGATCACCTTCCTCCCTAGTTCGTCCAGTTCACCAACTCCTCTTTCCAGGCCAAAATTCTTATATTTAGATTTCTGATTCAATAAGACTTTGCATTTATTAATTAGGCATACTCTCACATATATAATTATTTATCTAACAACATATTAATTAATTAACTTATATAAGATATTACACATACCTTTACATAAAGTTTCGACCTCTGCCCTTGCTTACGGGCGAAGCTCACTCCTTCCTCTTTTAGGTCTCGGTTCGACCACATGAGCTCCTCTTCCTTTGCTATGTGAGCTTGTAAAGCCAATTTGCAAGCTACCTTCCTGTTCCTCTCCACAATCTTAAATGGACGGACATATTTGAGGCTCAACTTTTCTGTCTTCTCGAAATATTGCACACCCTTCAATGGATTGACCTTGATAAAAACAAACTCCAACTTTAAACTCAACAGGTCTGTGCTTGACATCATAATCTTTCTTGTCTTCTTGTACTACCCTCAATCTGTCTTGGATCAGTCTAATTTTCTCAGTAACATCATAAACTAAATCAACTCCAACGATCTTTCTTTCATCTGTTTCAAATCAACCTAGAGGTGTCCTGCACTTCCTTCCATACAAGGCTTCATATGGAGTCATCCCAATACTAGTCTGACAACTGTTATTATAGACAAACTCTACTAAATGTATATATGATTCCCAAACTCCACCAAAGTCATGGATACATAACTTTAGTAGATTCTCAAAGGTTTGAATAGTTCTCTCTGATTGACCATCTGCCTGAGGGTGAAATATTGTACTGAGAGTCAGTCGAGTGGCCAAAGCTTCTTGTTTTCCATAATTTAGAAGTAAACCTATCATCCCTGTCGGAAGCAATAGACTTTGGCACCCCATACAATGTGACAATTTGATCCAATATAATTTAGCTAGTTTTTTGATACAAAAAATATATGCATTTTTAGAACAATATTTTATACATTTTTGGTGATATTTTACTTTAATGGAAGGTATTTTCTATGTTTTATTTAAGGTTATTGATTTTGAGGACGTGAAGCAAAAATAAAGCAAAAAAGATGAAATTTAGAGCAAAAATGGAGAAGTTCAAAATTTGTTCAGCGCCGACCGCGCCCACAGAAATTTGGGATTTATTTACGGGCCTCTGGCGCCAGGATGGGCCCAGGTGTCGGTGGAAGCCCTGTTTCTAGAAGATTCGACTAATTTGTATGCTTTTTGAAGAATTGTTGGATGCACCTAATGGAGAACCGATCTAAGCTCTATTTAGGGCCGAAATTTGATCAGAACCCCCCTCGCACCATTTCAACTTCTTCCACTCATTTTCAATTTTCCTTTTCACACACCTACATTCCACACCATTAGTTAGTTATTATTTTTATAAATTTGAGTTTTTGTGGTGAGTTTAAGTGTGAATTCTTCTCTAAGAAGTGTTGGAGAGGAATAGAAGTGAGATTTCTTCTTCCTACATTTCCTAAGAGAGGTTACAAAAGATTTGTTTTGAAAAAGAGTTTCAGATAAGTGTTGTTTGTTTATTATTATTGTATGAGCTTTCTTTTATATATGAAATTTGTGTTTTGTTGTATCTTTCTCATGAAATCTGAGTAGATTCCTTTATCTTTCTCCCTACTCTGAGATATGGTGAAATGAAGAGATAATGTAGATGTGTCAATGTTAAAATTTAAAATAAATTGTGATGATTTTTCAACTCAACTCTTAATTTACTTTTCGATTTGACCAATTAAATTGTTAAAATATGTTGTAAAACATATGATCCGAGAAATGGACTATGAGTTCTAAAACAGAGTGAGAATCACATTTAAATCCATGAAAGAGTATTTCGTTCATGGGATTAAATTCAAATAAATAGGGAAATATACTTAGTTGGGTGTAGAATTGGAGAATCTTTAGGGTGGCAGACTAAAATTTTCAGGGTGACAGACTAAAAATCCCCAATTTGATCTTAGTGTTTAAAAACTAAAACGAGAGTTAGCCTTCAGGGGAAGAGAAGTGGGATCTCTGTAGTGGGAGCTAGTATCCTCTTAGCCTAGCTACAAATTTTAGGACTAAACTTAAGATCAGCCAATGATTTTCTATAACATTGAATTAGGATAGAGAATTAAAATTGCTCTTATTTGACACAATACATATGTTAACCATTTATCTTATCTCATTTCACCAAAAACTCATTGTAGTGGGAAAGATGCTTTTTCACATTAGAAAACTTCATTACATAAACATAGTTTAGTAGTTAATTATTTTTAAAACCTACTTTTAAATTCTGCTAGTAGTAAGTAATTTAGCTTTGATAATATCTTAAATTTTCAAAATTAGTGACAGTAATTTCGTTTGATTTCTGTAAATTTCTTAGTTAATTTATCATTTCAAATTTAAACGTTCGATATTCGGGAATTAATCAGAAAGTTTTATATTACTTGATAACAATACGCATACTTGCGTAGTATCCCATATTGAAATATTATAACCTTAAGATAAATTCAACCTTTCTAGTTTAGTTGAACAATACTATCATCACCAGAATCAATACTATAGATAAATTATACCTTTCTAGATTTTTATTTAACTACTCCTGTTGAGTAATTAAATAGTTAAAATTATCTGAAGCTTTCTCACTCAGCGCATTTGCCATCACATTAGCCTTCTCGAGATGATACTGAATATTTAAATCATAATCTTTGATAAAATCCAGCCATCTCTTCTGCCTCAAATGCAACTCTTTCTGAGTGAGAATATATTTCAAACTCTGGTGGTCAGTAAAAAATTCATACCTTACTCCATACAGAAAATGCCTCCATACTATAGCGAGCTCCAAGTCATGTGTGAGATAGTTTCTTTCATAATTCTTCCATTGTCGTGATGCATATGCAATGACCATACCATGTTGCATAAACACACGAAGATGCATCACTTAAAAGCTGAAACCCATTAAAAAATGAAGGAATGGCCAAAACTGGGGCAAACATTAAATAAGTCTTTAGCTTTTGAAAAACTTCCTCACAATGATCAGAATAATTAAACTTCACTGTCGTCTGAGTCAACCTTGACAACGACATAGCAATCTGTGAAAATCCTTCAATAAATCTCCTATAATAACCAGCAAGATCTAGAAATTCTTGACCTAAGTAACAAAAATACGTATTAAGCAATCTGCAATTGACTTTACCCTATTCTAAACACAGATATGCTGTCTCCACTGATAATGTGCCCAAGAAAAGCCACACTTTTATGCCTAAATTTACATTTATAAAATTTGACATAAAGTGTATTCTCCCTTAAAACTTGCAGTACAACATGCAAATGACATGTGTGACTAACTTCATTCCTTGAATACACCAGAATATCATCTATAAAGACTATCACAAATGTGTCCAAAAACTTCCCAAAGACTCTATTCATCACGTTTATAAAAACTGCTGGAGCATTTGTCTGTCCAAATGACATCAGCACGAATTCATACTGCCCATATCTGGACTTGAAAGCGGTTTTCGCTGTCTTCTTCTCTAATACTCAACTGGTGATAGTTTAACCTCAGATCAATCTTTGAAAATACAAAAGCCCCTTCCAACTGATCAAATAAATCATCAATTCTCGTCAATGTATATTTATTTTTAACTGTGAGTTTATTCAACTCCTTGTAGTCAATGTACATTCTGAAGCTTCCATCCGTCTTATTCACAAATAACACTGGAACTCCCCAAGGTGAGGTGCTAGGTTTGATAAATCCCTTATTTATTAATTCCTAAAATTGAATCTTCAGCTCCTGCAACTTCTTGGATACAGACTCAAAACCTGGTAAGAGCTCAATACTGAAATCAATCTCTCGCACTGGTGGTAGTCCTGGTAGCTCATTAAGGAACACCTCTGGATATTCTCTTATTACTGAAATATCACCCAAATACTGTACTTCCTTAGAAGTATCTATTATCTGAGCAAGAAAACCCCTGCTTCCATGATTCAACACTTTAAAGGGTTTCATGTAGGTAATTATCATATATGTCAATCCTCAGTCACCATAAAATTTAACTTCTGCCTCCATTAATACATTTATTTTGACGGCTTCCTTATTGCAATCAATAGTGGCAGTTTTCAGACATCTAATCCATGCCTAAAATCATGTCAAATTCCACCAAAGTCAACACAATAAGTTGGGCCTCAAAATCTCATCCTCCAATCATAAGCTTTACCTCACATGATTTATGAACTTCTAGAAAAACACCATTTGAAATTCTAATAGATAGTATCACAGACATTGAAATAATATTCAATTGCATCACTTGAGCGAGTTCATTAGCTATTAATGAGTTTGATGCTCCCGAATCAAATAATACTCTTATCGGTCTACTCTGAAGATGTATGATGCCTATCATTAAAATCATCACATTAACATTTAGAGTTGGATTGTTAATATATTTAAACGCTTACTTGTTTGATGCATGACGTGACATGAACCTTATGTTGCTTAAAGTGCACTGGGTTAAAAAAAAATTGTTAAGAGAGACATACCTGTGATGACGCCAGAAGAATCCTTAGCTTCATGTTGCGGAAAGGCATATACTCTGGGTTGAACATTCTGTCGAGTCTGGTACTGACCTTGAAGATTCAACTGCCCTCTGTCTATCATAACTCCTCTGAGGTGGTGTAACACTGCCTCTGGAATTTGCTGGAGCCCCCTAATCCAGCTTAGGGCAATTCTTCCCCACATGTCCTAGTTGGTGGCACCAAAAACAAGTGTTGGATCCAAACAGACACTCACCCTTGTGAGACTTTCGACACATGTCACATTTCTTCGTTCAAACTGAGTGCCAACACTGCTGGATCTAGCCTTCTTAGGGCTTGTAATGCCCGACTGGAAGGATTGCCTCTGACAGCTCTAAGGAAATTTAAATCCTTTTGAATTTCTTTTTTTCTGAATGTCCCTCCTACTCTGAGTAGCATACAGATCCAGCTCAATCCTTCTAGATCTCTGCACCAGAACAGAGTAATCATCACATCCCCAAGCTCAAACAAAAATCGATGGCACTTCTCCGCATTAGGAATCAACTGAGGTGCATACCTTAAGAGCATGGTGAATTCAACTTCATGCTACATAATCAAGCGATTACCCTGTACCAACCTGATAAACTTATTTTGCATTCAACTCTTGGTAGATAGTGATACAGACCAATCTCTAAAGGTGCTCATGAACTCGCCTCACTAATTCAGGTGACTGGCTCTATCTCCAAATTTCTTCTGCAGCTGATCATGCCACCATCTCTTTGCTTCTCCCTCTAATGCAAATGTTGTCAATGTAACCATCCTCTTTGGAGGAGAAGAAAATCCATCTAGAATCTTCTCTACCATCATCAGCCAGTTTTTAGCATCTACCAGACCTCTTCCTCCAGAAAAGAGAGGTGGCTCTATGTCCTGATATAATTTTAGGTACTTATCCATCTGACCTACTCCACTGGAACTAGTCTGAGCTGAGTGTTTTTAATCAATTGTGTTACTACAGTTATCATCTCAGTAAATGCATTGATATTCACATTAGCCTACGGGGGTGCATTAACTTCTACAATATCATCTTTAGCTTCGTCTCCATAATTTTTCATATTTTTGGAATAACATGAAAATAATTATAATTAGACACAATTTAATCTTTCATCAATGTAAGTTTTAAATTAATTTAATTTTCATAATGATTCTTTTGGATTATAATTAAACCTAGTCTCTCTAATACCATTTTTTATCATGACCCGCACCTGTGCTTTATAATTAATTAAGGCGGGAACTGCGGTCGGGCGGAATTAACATCTAACTATTCACACTTTGAAAACTTCCAATACATATAAAAGAGCCACTAACCACAAAGTGCAATAAAATTTAAAACATCTAGAAACAATAATATCCAAAGTCAACATCTCAAGTCAGTACTAAACAATATATCAATGTCTAAAAGAAACTGTAAAAAAAGTATTATTATAAAACTACTTAGTAGCAGTGGTCCTTCTCCTGTAAACCAAGTCTCTCATATCAAACAATTCAATTTAAAACTTTCATTCTCTTTTAATAAAATATTAATTGCAAGTGTAAGTATAACTTAGTGAGTAATTATGATTTAATATGCATTAAATCACGATGCTTATGCTATGCATAAATGATAAAAAAATGCAGTTCATTTCCTTAAAATTTGAATTTATCTCTTCTCATTTCACTTTAAGTATTTACTATTTTAACTTTTTTAAAAGTCATTTCAGGATTGCCGCATATCCGAATATATCCTCAAAATTTACTTAAAGGTACCCTCAAATTATACCTGAATATTCACACTTACTATTTCTTTTATTGTGCACAAGTATATTACATCCCCTGCCAGTAGCATCTGAGGGTAATCCCGTATGACTTAAACATTCATCTTTCATTTCATATGATTTTAAATCATTTAAAATGCATCTTTATATGTCTATTAATTTCCTCCAATTTAGGATACCATTTAAAATTACCAAATTGCAAGACTTGAATGAGATACCTATTTTAAACTATTTAATAAAGCAACTATTCATTTTCAATAACTTTAATTTAATGTATAAAAAAAAAATAATCACTAACACTGCTTAGCTTACTTGCCACACTCCCTAACTCCTGACCTTCTAAACTTAAATGTGTTTCAACCTAAATTGCAGTTAAACATTAATATTTTGTTAAATATTAATTCTTAATTAACTAAATTAAACTTTAATTTAAGACATACCTTATTTTTTAAAATTATAAGTCCTCTTCCTCAAATCCAAAGGATTAGCCGACCTTCTTCCTCACTTCCTAGCCGTGATAAAGTTTAATAACATTAATTAATCAATATAGCTATTTACTTCATTACTTTCATTAATAACATAAGGTTTAACATTTACCTTACAGGCTTTCAGGTCGATCACCTTCCTCTCTAGTTTGTCCACGTCACCAACTCTTTTTAGGCCAAAATTCTTATATTTAGATTTCTGATTCAATAAAACTTTGCATTAATTAACTAAACATACCCTCGCATATACAATTTTTTATCTAACGGTATATTAACTTGTTAACTTATTTAAGATATTACACATACCTTTAAATAAAAGTTTCCTCTCTCGCTCCTCCCTGGATACAATCGAATAAGGAGTCAAGTGGTAAAGGAGGCGTCTTTCCAAAATGACTCCCTTATTTATTTATTATTATCGTTATTTATTTATTTTATTTATTTTCTGTTATTTCATTACTTCTTCTCAAAGATGTGATGCAGGAGGGTAAAGAAAATATGAAACAAAAAGGATAAGGGCATGGATTTTCAAACTCCTTGTCGACATGTTAAATTGATGCACATCTTTTAGTGGAAATAAGTTATTAAGTTGGGGAGGGGTATTAAGCTATTGACAATGATGTGTTGCTAACGATTAATTTTATTGAAGAAGTGAACGGAAAGAGATTTTGGTAGGAGGGTTTTAAAGTTTCAATGAATTACTTGACATGACACTGTACACATATATAAATAAAAAAATAATTAGGTTTGAGTTGGCAAAAACTGTATAAGAGTCGAGGATAAAAAATATTGACCTTTTTAACATTAGGGTCATGCTATATTTGACTAGAAAATCAAAATCAACCAAATATAATTCGTTTTGTTTTTGCGTCTAAAACGCATTCTACTTTTAACTAGTCTTATTGGGTTATATTTGGATGAATTCGTTTGTCTTGGCATGTATTGTTTGAAGCATATAATTAGTGTATCATTAGTTAGAATCATGTCAACTGGGTTTGTGTTGAGTCGGATTTGGATCTGACATTTTTAAACATAAAATAAATTTTACGTATTTGGGTTGGGTCAGGTTCGAGTCAAACCCAAACTTGAGTGGTACTATGTAATGAAGCTAGAGCGGGAGGTGGTTATCGATTTTTTCTACTACTTGAATGATTTAAACTTGATTTCTTTTGCCTTATGCATATGATTATCTAGGGAGTAGGGACAGGCCTTGTGGGCTTACTTCTACTTGGTTACGACATGCTTGGTTGAAAGTTTTGATTTTATACTAATGAGTGCTAGACCAAGAAGATCTGTGGTTGCAGGCAGTGGATCTGTCAACAATTGGATAACTACTTTTAGAAAATTTGGAATATTCACACAAACGATGCCAAATTGTAATGTGCTTGAGTGTTCATGAGAATAGAGCAAGACAGTTTTATGTCTTTGTTTTGCATAAATATTTAACACAATCAAATAAGCAATATGTATAAGTCAATGAAATTTTATGTGAATAATTCAAATAACGATCATTGAGTCAGACCCAATTAAAATAATCTACTATATTCTTAAAAAATATATTGATAACAATTTTAATATTTAAATTTTGTTAATTTTTTATAATAGCACATTTAAGTGCTGATTTGTAGCTGAGCATTGTGATACCTATTTTTTCTTTGATGTTCAAATTATTTGCATCGTCTAAGGCTTCATTCTAGCAATGTTTACATGCCTAATCTCAGATCACTATGATTAGATACGGAAGATTGATCTCTTTTAAAATTATTGTTTAATGCATTCCCCAATAGATATTTCCAGCATATTAAAAGTATAATGAGGTCAGATAATTTTTTTAAAGTATTCTGATTGAATGAAGGGCTTTTACAATTACTACATATGATGTTTTCCTTTCATTTATGTACTTTGTACTGGACTGATTCCAACACCTACAACATACTTACAATGTCCTCACCAATTGAATCCTTTAATTTAATGCAATTTGACAGAGTGTATTGAGTGGTTACAATGGGACTGTGATGGCTTATGGTCAAACTGGTACTGGTAAAACATACACAATTGGCAGCCTCGGAATTGACAATTCTTCTGAACGTGGTATAATGGTTAGAGCTATAGAGGATGTTCTTGCGGAAATTTCTCCTGGTCTTGATACACTTTCAATTTCTTACTTACAGGTATATCTCTAAAACTTTATCTACTGATATGGCTTTTTCCTCTGAATGAGAGTTGGTTGGAAATCATACCAACTTTGTTTTAAGCTTATATCAATATAGTCTCTGTATGCCTTTTTCTATTTGTGTTCACTTGGTTGCTTTTTATTGCATGACAGGCTAAGAAGTTGTTGAAAGTTGAAGCACGCATTAAAACTCTATGCTATGTGATTCTAATGGACAATGTAGAATTTAAATCTTCACTTATAAACCTATAATGACGTAGGGTTTAAGGCTCATTTATGTAAATCTAGGGTCGGATGTGTAAAGAAACGCACAAAGCCACAGTCCTCCAATTCTTACTATATTTTGGTCAAATGTTATTCCTTTTTGATGCAAAAGAGGAAACATTTTTAATTTATTCCAAAATGATATTATAAAAGTAGCTAATATATGAAATTTCACTTGAAATTTGCGAACAAATATAAAACTCCATTGCATTTTAGATTTTCACCGGGAAGATTGAAACTGATATGTAACAAACATAATGTACAGGCACGCACAAATGAATCTCAAAGTAGTTTTGTTGAAAGAAGACAATATTATTCACCGATTTGGAGATATATGCCCCAGGCCTGTTACTAGTATAGGAAAAATCACATCCCTAGATGTTGGTGTGTAGTTTTGCAAATACTTGAATAATCCACGTCTAAAACACTATTGAGAGGAAAATAAAAATTATTTAACCATTCATTATAAAGTACATGCTTGATGGTACTATTTATAACTCAAAAATACCCTCCTACGTGACTAACTTCTCATAATCCTCTAAGTTCTAACCTAAACTATAAGTCTTAATTCGCTCAAGAAAAAACATGAAGCGTTCAATTCAAGCACGAAGCACACCACTGTTAAATGAACTTCAAGTCAATAGAAGGAAGTAGTCAAAATTTTCTATAGCTAGAGTCGTGCGGCATTATATGGAAGTAGCGACAAATCCAATGCAATAGAAGCAATCAAACTGTACTTCCCCTCGCGCAGTGTGCAGATATAGTCGCGCTCCACTCATGCATATGCTGTCAATCCTTTATGCTTTATGGTGATTCGTTTCATCATGTTTCGAGTAAGTTATTGTATCATAAATGAATGCTTGAGTTGTCTTGGACTAGATAGGCTAAACCTTTGTTCAAGAGGTTGCTCAACTTTTTTACTTTGACATCAGAACTGAGAACATCAGGCCAATTTTAATTTTAATGTATACTGTCATAAAGTAATATTGATGAACCTTTTTTAATAGTACATATTTTTGTATCTAGACATTTACATCTTAAAATTGCATAATTTAGATTAGAATTTGCACAGTTAAATGCTCTACATTTCCTTAATCTAGCAGGAGAAACTTCTCACATAGCTCTCTAATTTGTTGTAGTTATATCTAGAATCTATACAAGACCTACTAGCACCTGATAAAAGTAACATTTCCCTTACCAAAGACTCCAAATCTGGAGAAGTTTGCTTTCCTTGTGCCACAGTTGTTGAAATCAGTGATACTGACCAATTTCTTCAAGTGTTGCAAATTGGTGAAAGAAATCGCCATGCTTCAAATACAAAGATGAATGCAAGGTCTTCAAGGAGTCATGCAATTCTTGTGGTAGGGCTACTTGTTCAAGATCCTAGCTTAAGAAATTGCCATTTTTTAAGCTTAACTGTTTTTAAGATTCTTTATTACTTACTCTTGATGCCTATCTAGGTTCATATACAGAGATCTTCAAAGGGGAATAATGAAAATGAATTTCTATCGGCGACCATGAATAATGATGAAGAATCTTCACAGATGTCCACTCTTTTAAAAAGCAAGCTGCTAATCATTGACCTTGCCGGATCAGAGCGGATAGATGAATCTGGTTTGCTTAGTGACCGCACCCTTTTGTTTGGATGTAAATTTTGAAATGATGTAAATTTAATGTAACAATCCTATTATCTCGGTGAATTGAAAGTACTTTCATAACAAGCTACTATGAAGTTCTGCACCGATGGCTTTTCATAGTATATTTTAAATGCTTTAAAGTTGCTAAAGGATCGTTGTCTTTCTATTCATTAAATCAGTTTCATTTCCATGTTCTTAGCTCTCCACTTCATGTTTCTTCTTTGAAGGTGTTGATGGTCACATGCTCGAAGAGGCCAAATTCATAAATCTTTCTCTAAATTCCCTTGGTAAATGCATAAATGCTTTAGCTGAAAACAGTCCTCATATTCCAACAAGAGACTCCAAGCTCACTAGGCTGCTATCTGATTCATTTGGAGGTTTTATCTTTTCCATTTTTCTGCTATATATTTATTTTCTGCTCATATAATTACATTTAAGTGAGTCACGTGAATTTTAAAGTTAATTTTTCAGAATTAAAAGTGGTTTTTTTTTTAAAGGCATTTATATACATAGCACCTAAAACTTTCATATTTTTCTATCTCACACCTAAACTTTCATAATTACAAACATCATATGAAAATTAGCATTCATTATCACCTTTTAATAGTCAAATCCATCTTTTCATCTATAGGTAAAGTGCTATGTGTAAAAATGAAAGCTTAGGTGTAAGATAGGTAAATCCATAATAATTGGGTGCTATGTATGTAATTTCCCCCTTTTCTTTTATGATACTGAATTTATCCATTTACTAAGTTTTTCAGTGATGGCAAGTTATCTCTTTGAATTTTGTTTTTTTTTTTTTTCATTTTTTAGTCCACACATTGAATCATTTTAGAGTTGAAAATTGATAGAAATAAATGTTGCTTAATTTCTTTATATTAAGTAAATGGCTAGAAAATACCATTGAGTAAACAAGAAAGCTCAGTAAAGCTAATCAGCTTAATAAGTAGGCTTTTCTTCTTTTTTTTTTTTTTTTTGAAGAAGGATTTGAACCCTTGAACTGTCATGAAGAGTACGAGAACAATTTCACTTGACCTGTCGTGCTTGACAGATATTATCCTTGAGGATTTTGCTTCCCTCCTATGCAGGAACTGCACGCACATCCCTTATCATTACAGTTAGTCCGTCAGCTCGGCATTACTCACAAACTTCAAGTACAATCATGTTTGGGCAGAGGGTTGGTATTGTTAATTTCCTTGCTTTTCCATAATACTTCATTTTAGCTTGCTCCTAATTTCATGGATTATCAAGAAGTATCTCAGGCAGTTTCATTTCCTTGCATTAAAATTTATTATATTTCATGTATAAATGTACATTCATTGTTAAGGTTCTTGCAGCAAGATGCCTCTCAACTCTGTATGAGCTCATTTATTCAATATCCAGCTCTTTCCTCAAATATCCCTATCTTTGCATAAAATATTTTATTAATGTTGCAAGCCACAATAATTTTTGTAGCTGTTTCTTGTATATATAATTACAGATTCTGATTAGTGGTTTCTTGTTGTAGTATGCTGTTGGTGAACTTCAATTCTGGTTTCTTTGTTTTGTTTACTCTAGATTAATCAATGTTCTTGCCTGAAATGCTATAGATATACTTTTAGTCTGCATTAGTGCTGATGATTCCTATGGTGAAAATTGTTAGTTTGATAGGATTCCGATGCATCAAGTCATAATTCTTGACCATCTAGGGCAGTACAACAACAACAACAAAGCCTTAATCCCACTTCGTGGGATCGCATGAATCCTTTTTCTCCATTGCGTCTTATTTAGTGTCATATTTTAATTTAGTTCTAGTAAATTAAGATAATTTTTAATACAATAAGCTCAAGTCTTCCTAGGTCTACCTCTGCCTTTCTTAACACAAGTCGAATCTAAAACATCTACTCTCCTAATCGGATCATCAGATGATCGACGTTTAATGTGACCAAACCATCTAAGACGACTTTCTCTAATTTTGTCCGTCACAGGAGCTACACCAACCCTATCACGGATATATTCATTTCGTATTTTGTCTCTAAGTGTAAAGACACTCATCCACCTAATCATTCTCATATCGGCAACACTTAACTTATTATTATGCTTCTCTTTTAAAGGCCAACATTCAGCGTCATATAGCATTGCAGGTCTCACCACCGTCTTATAAAATTTTCCTTTCAGTCTAAGCGGTTCTTTTCTTTCACACAAAAGGCTTGAAGCATTCCTCCACTTCAACCGACCAACTTGAATTCTACTATTAACATCCCCATCTATATCACCATCGCTTTGAAAAACAGACCCAAGATATCTAAATCGTTCACATCTTTTAATAATTTGATCACTCAAAGTCACACTTCT
>NW_018164863.1:1075550-1076705 GCF_001263595.1 Phalaenopsis equestris | reverse complement strand
TATCTAAATCGTTCACACCTTTTAATAATTTGATCACCCAAAGTCACACTTCTGTCACTAGAGCTATTACTACTAAAATTACATTCCATGTATTCAGTTTTAGTTCTACTTAAACGAAGGCCTTTAGACTCCAATGTAGACCTCCATAATTCAAGTTTTTCCTGGGCTTTTTCTCTCGTTTTATCCACGCGAAGAATATCATCAGCAAAAAGCATACACCAAGGTACATCCTCTTGTAGATGTCCAGTAAGACCATCCATAACTAAAGCAAAAAGATATGGGCTTAAAGTCGATCCCTGATGTAAACCAACAGAAATAGGAAAATATTTTGTCAATCCTCCTTCAGTTTGAACACAAGTAACAGCTCTAGTATACATATCTTTAATGACTTGAATATAAGTCATATCAACACATTTCTTCTCGAGAACTCTCCAAAGGATATCTCTTGGAACCTTATCGTAAGCTTTTTCTAAATCAATAAAAATCAAATGTAGATTCTCCTTATTATCTCTGAACTTCTCCATCAAACCTCTCAATAAATGTATAACTTCCATAGTAGACCTGACTGGCATAAATCCAAATTGATTATGAGAAACCATTGTGGTGCGTCTTAACCTATGTTCAATTACCCTCTCCCATAAACTTTAAAGTATGACACATCAACTTAATTCCTCTATAATTTGCACACTCCTGTGCATCCCCTTCATTCTTAAAAATGGGAACCAAAATACTCTTCCTCCACTCCTCAGACATCTTTTTAGTTTTTAAAATAATATTAAAGAGTTTAGTAAGCCAATAAACTCACAAATCTCCCAAATATTTCCACACTTCAATTGGGATATCATCGGGTCCTACAGACTTTCCACCATTGGTTTTTTTAAAGCCTCCTTAACTTCTTTTTTACTAATGCGACGGTAAAAATGAAACGTTTTATTATTATTCACGATATTAAGATCACTAAGGTCGATCGTATTTTCAGAAACTTCATTAAAAAAATTATCAAAGTAACTCACCCACCTATGTTGAATATCTTTTTCTAAGAAAAGTACTTTTTGATTTTCATCTTTAATACACTTTACTTGAGTTAAATCTTTACTTTTCTTTTCTCTTTGTTTAGCTAGTTTATACATATATTTTCACCCTCCTTAGTATCTA
>NW_018164863.1:1065012-1072664 GCF_001263595.1 Phalaenopsis equestris | reverse complement strand
TACAAGCTTTGATATACATAGGAGAGTATGAAAATATCACCAATCTCTCAAAATAACAAGTTTTATCCCTCTATAATCATTCAAATGATTCAAACTCAACAGGAGGTTTTTACGGGTAGGAGTAGGAATCAAAGCCAGCCAATCACCTCTCTGGTAAGGGCAAGGCAAAGCAAAGCAAGCCCCTCAACTAGAGCCAAACCGAGCCCAACAAGGCCAAAACACAGCCCCCCACTTTAGAGCCAAGCTGAGCCCAACAGGGCTAAAACAAGCAAACACAGCCCCACTCTAGAGCCAAACCGACTCTCCCTTTAGTCTTAGAGTGTGTTCATCCTCTTCAACTTAATTTCTCTTTATGATAAAGGGTAAAATCGAAGCATTTCACTGCATTTTTGGACACTAAGCAATTTTTAATCTCTTATTTAGAATGTAGGTGACTCAGAAACATGATTATAGTGAATTTCACTCGAAAAAGTTAAAATAGTGGTATTTTTCATGTGATATGACTGATTTGGTTGGTGAAAATGTAAAAAAATAAACTTTATGTAAATACATTGGAATAGGGTGCTATGTATATTGTTTGTAAGGCGAACTCTAGTCATCCTTCCTATTGTTTTAGGTTATTATTTTAATTCGGGATAAATTGATCTATTTCCTTTATTGACTTATATGCCCTAGCCCTTCTTTATATAAAGGACCTTAGGGCTAGTGAGAGGAGAGAGCAAGTGTTGAGTTGTAACTTCAGGCCGTTTTCTCTTTCTCCCTATACCCTGCTAGAGGAAACTCCCTCGCCTTGGACGTAGGAGAATTAACTTAATGTAGAACCACATAAATCTTTTGTATTTGATTATTGTTGTGTGAATTTCTTTATTTCTGCATTGTTTCACATAACACTCGCATAAGTAGTGCTTTCTTGTAATTCTCTTACACAAATCACACTCAAGCAAGCAAAAATTTTCACCTAAATCATAAAAAGGGCAACAACTTGAAAGTATGCCCAAGTTGCAGCAATTAATGACGTTGTGATTGCCAGTATTTTGTTTTCATGTATATTTTGCTCTCTGTTGTTGAGAATAGTATATACCGGGTCTAAGCGCATACTCTGTAAATTTTAAGTTCATTGAATTGTGAATTAAGTATGAGAATTTTCAATCTAGATTCTTTGGCAGAATCTCAACGGTTAGGTTGGTGCGAGTCATTGAAAGACCTTGAGCATCAACATGGTGGTTTCTGTGAACTTTCGGGCTGGATTTGAAATAAAAAATAAGAAAATAAAAAGGGGCATTTACATATATAACATGGAATTTTTATGTAACATCTAAACTTTCATATTTACACATAGAGCTCAAATCTTTAAGATAATATCAAAAATAGCATTATTATCATTTTTTAAAAACCAAATACACCTTTTCATGCGTAGGTTTAAAATATCAAAAACCTATGTATGTGAATAAGGAAGTGTAGTTGTGAGATATGTGAATACATAAGAAGTCTGTGCCGCGTGTGTAAAATTCCCAATAAAAAAAAAATCCCTTAAGACCTTTTTTATATAAGGGTTGCTATGAAGATCATTTAGTAACACTAATGAGCAAAATAAAGGAAAATGAGACTCAAAGTTCATAGAGAACCATCATTAACCTCTAATGTGAATAATACCATCCTCATTTTAAAATTCTCATATTAAACTTTATTTTCTGCATGGAAAATATTATCATGTTAATTAATCCATGCAGTTGCTGGAATTCGTTAACCCTAAGCTTGCCTCTCATCTCTGGGGTCAAGAAGAGCTCCTGGTAATTAGCATTTTTTGTCTCATCCTTCACCATTCAAGGTACCAGGTGCTTGAAGAAACTTCAAAGGCCATACTGCTGAATGGTGCTTTGGCTTCCGCTGTCAAGAATATAGTCCAAACATCCATTGCAAAAGGCCCAGCTCTAGAAAATCATGACGAACAAATGGAGACAGGGCAATGCTTACTTTTCATTCTATTACTGTATTTCTTTTCATTAAATAGGTAACACGTCTACTCTACATAACAACCAATTCCTTCGCATTAACGTATCTAACACCTAAATTTTAATTATGGAAGATTTACATACATACCACTCAATTCCTATGTATTTACATATCTAACACCTAAATTTCAATTTTTACATTCATCTCGTGTATTTTTGATGTGATAGGGAAGATTTGGTTGGGAAAAATGTCAAAAGGTAAAGCTTAGGTGCTAGTCATTTTGATACATCGGAATTGTGTGGTATGATGTAAACGCCTCTTTTAATATTCACATTTATACCATCTTAATCTTTCATATCACATAAAAAACATCAACATTTTAACATTTAAAAGGTAAAATACACCTTTTCATGCTTAGGTAAAGCGACATAAATGTAAAAATTGAAGTTTGAGACGAATATGTATGTAAATCTTCTTTTTCTTTAGCAGACCCCAGCTAATAACCTTCTCTTCAGCTTCTATGCTACTTCACAAAACTGTCTGGATTGGCAAAACTTGCTTCAATCTTGCAATAATTCTCATCCACCATTGTTACTCTCTATAAAATGTCATGATTTATGCCGGCTGATGCACTTCGGGACTTCTCTGGTCAAATCTCTCTCATCACAGTGCCTGGTAGACATTATTAGCAGAATATCTGATCAGAGAGAAAAAAACCATGAAGAACTAAGATGCCCGATGAGATATCTTCAATCAATGATATCCATTATGGAAAGCCTAGTTTTCTATGAAGAGAAAGTCGTGGCCACAAACTGCAGTGTCTGTTTATCCATAATTCTAAGTTGGGGGAGCCTCAGAAACTGTAAATGGCTTAGGATGATAATGGAGGAGTTCACAATGACCTTAATGGCTTCCAGTATGGCTTCAAAATACTTCAAAAATCAGCACAAGCCTGCTTCACATATAGCAACGGCTTTGCTCAAGCTGGATCAAGCGCCTGAATGGATGAGATCTGTATTTGATATTTCTTGTATCACTGGAATAATCAACAATCTATGTGCACAAAACTTGAGCGCAGAGATGGTTAATCTGTTTAGGGTTCTTCTATCAAGGAAATATCTGAATGAAGATCATATTGGGTGCTTAAATAAAAAATTTCAGGTAAAGATTTCTCTCTCTCTCTCTCTCTCTCTCTGTTTTCTGAAACTGACACCACAAAGGAAAAATAGGTTATCATGACCAAATTTTGGTTGTCACAGCCGTTAGATTTGTTTTGAGATGCGTGCAATATAGGGGAACTGAATCGAAAATTGTATTATACTGACATGAAAGTAAATCCAACGGCTTTAAAGGCTTGTCCTTATAAAAAATAAGACCAAGATATCTTGAGCCAACGTTTTTCACAATATGAGTTCTTTTAGGGTCTATTTGGTATAATTTTTGTCTGCTTTGTATATTAGATTGTCGCCACATTTCTATTTGGAGAATTGTTTTATTATTATTTTCTAGAAATTTTTATGATAAGAAGTTATTTTTCTCAACTTGACATGTTAAACTACACTGATTGTAAGAAAGTTGCTCTCTGATATTTGGAAAAAATGTATAATGATAATTCTCATCATAGCTTTCAAGGAAGTTGTTTTCTTCACCACAATCTTACAATCATATTTTTAAAAAGCTGCAGTCACCCCAAACAGACCCTAAATGTCAAAGGAACTTCAACTAATTCCACAGTATTTTATAGGGCAATTTACTTAGATACCACTCAATTCATATATGTACATATGTAACTCCTAAACTTCACTTTTTTTTTATTTACACCACCCAAATCTTTCATATCACATAAAAAATAACACTATTTTAAGTGTTAGAAAGTAAAATAAACCTTTTCATGCATAGGTAAGAAAGCATTTACGTAGAAATTGATGTATTGGCGTCAGATAGGTAAATACAATGTATGTAAATCTTTCGTTATAATATTAATAATAATGACTAAGACAATGATTTGATGAATCTTATGACAACTTTTTCTATTTCTCATCAACTTTTTAGCAAAGGGTATTAATTCTCATGTATTTTCATATCTAATCCCTAAAATTTGATATTACATTACACTTCTATGTTATATACCTATGCATGAAAAGATGTATTTCCCTTTTAAAAGTTAAAAATAGCAGCATTTCTTATGCGATGTTAAAAATTTGAGTCATATGCAAGTAAACATGAAAGTATTTAGATATGTAAATATATAAATAATAGTGTGGTATGCAGGTAAACTCCCCTTCATTTTTTTCTTAGTTTTATCTTATGTAAAACACATGGAAAGAGCTTCTCAGACTTCCTTATCTGATCGATATTGCAGGTCTGCAGGAAACATTTGTACACGGAAAGTTCAAAAGACAAAGCACATGAAAGTCTTGCAGACAAATTTATTTCCAATAATGCTGATTTTGGTAAAATATTCAGCCTTCTTATTCAGCTGATGGCATCTCCTACTTACAGAGAAAAAGAAACAGACCAAGAGAGGCTATTGAGGGAAATTGATATGTTCTATCGAGAGTTATCAACACAAGGTAAGTGAGAATTGCTTTTACTTTACAAAATTTCATAAGCTAAAATGAATATTTTTATATAAATGCTGCTGCTCCTTTACTCTTTTTAATAATGGATTGCCAACTTGAATACTTTATAGTTTGCATTTTTTGCTCTTATGACATGTCTGCTTCTTAGATTTCTAAGATCATAAACATAGAATGGGATATTTACATACATACCTCAGAGTTCTTGCGTGTTTACATATCTTGCATCTAAACTTTCATATTTACATTTATGACAAGTTTGGGTGTTCGGTATGTAAATATGTAAGAATTGTGTGGTTATATGTCAATGTCTAATAGAATTTGGTGGGAAGTGGAGCACCTTGGGACAAATTAAGGTCAATATATTTAGTAGTGGTGCGAACCCATCAATTCTATGGCTTATGTTATTGGACAAATCTTATCTTACAGCCAATTGGGAGCATTCTACACTTTTAGAGCAATTCAAAAGAAATAAATTGGTGCTTCATTTTACTTAAATCGACAAAAACTAGATACAAAATGAGTTTAGAATATGAATATTATTGTACTAGATCTAAAGCATTGCATTGAAGATAGATTTATTGCATTCTAGGGGTCCGTTTGGCATAAGCTTCGATCAAATATATTTTTGATATGATGTTAAAGATTTGAGTACTATTTGTATAAATAGAAAAAATTGAAGTGAGATATATAAATACATAAGAATTGTGAGCTATGAAAATGCCTCAAAAATTTATTTTCAAATACAAAGAACCCAAATCCAATGAACATGAGATTTATAATGCACATGTGACTATTAAATCCACCATCCAAGTGAACAATATGAATGCTTCATTGTAAGCATGCAAAAGTGACTGGATCTCACTTTTTGAACATTGAATCATCAAAAGTTGTTCATCCCATGAGCGCTCGTGCATGTTACATACGTCAGAGTTAGGCACATTAGTGATTTAATAGACATCTGTACATTCCATCTCTCAAGAGGATATACATTGAAACTTATAAATAGACAGCGTCCATTCATATTGAATAGCACATTGTGTAAATATTTAGACAAACATATAATTTTCTGCTAAAAATATTCATCACCAAGTTAATAATAATAATGATCATAATATAAAATAAATAAAATATTTTTAATAGGAAATATGTATATTTAGCAAAGATTGTGAAAATCAGGTCGGGGTTAAATCATAAGAAGAAAATGTTCAAGATTCAATCTTTGAATCGAGATTTAATTATATGATGTAACATATATTAAAATTATTTTAATGTTATTTAAATAATAAAATTATAATATATTAATATAATTTTTCTTGATAAAATAAATAACATTCTAATTTGAAAAAATGCTTTAATATTTTAAATAATAGTCTAAATAAATATTAAAGATATGACATTTTTACTTTTAATCATCCTATCAAAATCAAAAGGTTAAAATAAGATAAAGATTTAATTAGCTCATTTTTTAAAAATCAAATCAATTTATCGATTTTGATCGGTTCAATCTCGGTTCTATGAAAAAAAGGTTCTTGGCTTGAACCGAACCAGTTGAATGACCAGCCCACAATTGAAGTGGTGGAGCAATCCGATCCGATCTTTATAACCATGATATTTACAGACTAACTCTATGAGTTCCATAGGAAGCGTTAAAAAACAATCAATTTATCCTCACAAGAATTGACTGCATAAAACAACAATAAATTCAATTACAGTGTCAGAGATATTTTCACGGAAAAAAGAAAATAAGAATATAAAATAAAAAAAATCTTGGACTTAACAGCAAATTAATACAAGTGCATTTATAAATCAAAATCATTTTTTACATTAACAGCAAAAACAAGTTCACTATTCAGAAAACTTTAGGTCTCACATTTTGCCCCCTCAACATTAACATATTTTTGTTCTTAGTATCTCCTGAACTCCTTGGGCGGCCTGAAATTAAGAGGATGAGTTTCAGGCGTGGCCATCTCATCTTCCTTCCACATCTTAATAGTTTTGTCAGCTTCACAGGTAACAAGTCTTGTACCACTCATATCATATGAAAGAGCATATATGCATGCTTCACTATCAAGCGATCCTGATATAATAATAATAATAATAGCTAAGATAGTTACTAGCTACATATTTACATATCTAACATCTCAAGTTTGATATTTACATTTACAGCACTTTGGTGTCATAAATATGTGCATTAGAAGTGAGCAGCCCATTGATTGGTTGGAAACAAAATAGTTAATAAAAGGCATTTACATAAATACCACCCAAATCCTATGTATCTACATATTTAACACCTAAACTTTAATTTTTACATTTATACCGCCCAATTCTTTCATATCACATCGAAAATACTATTTTAACTTCTAAAAAGTGAAATACAAATTTTCATGTATAGATAAGCTGGCATATCTGTAAAAATTGAGGTACAGGCATTAGACATGTAAATGCATGGGACTCGAGTGGTATGTATGTAAGTCTTCCAATAAATGATACCAAGAGGTTGGGTTTGGAGTGCTCACGTTAAAATATTTGAGGGTTATACATGTAAATATGAAAATATAGATGTTAGATATGTAAACAAGTTAGAATTGTGTTATGTATGTAAATGCCACTACAATTTATACTTCCAAAATATCCTAATCAGATTTCTCGAGGACATGTACATTCTTGCCACACAATTCTTATATATTTATAAATCTAACAACTAAACCTTCATATTTACATCCATAACAGTTGAATCTTTGATATCACATCAAAAAATATCACAAATTGCTAACTTTTTAAAACTGAAATACACCTTTTCATGCATAAGTTTTGAACACCAAGTTGTTATAAATGTAAATATCAAATTTTAGGTGTTAGATATTTAAATGAGTAAGAATCATACAGTATGTATGTAAATTTCTTAATGTTTTTAATAGGATGAGTTTCAAAATCATTGGATTTGTTTTTGAAATATGTACAGTACAAATTTTGAATGATTCTTCATGCATTGTGCTAAAATCAAAGTAAATACAGTGGCATTAGAACACATGATTCAGATTACTCACCAGGCTGAACAATTGCCTGTGCTTGCTGGAAACAGTGGCCGCTCTTCTCGTCCCCGAACAAGAGGCTCCC
>NW_018164863.1:1053921-1063781 GCF_001263595.1 Phalaenopsis equestris | reverse complement strand
CAAGGGCAGTTAGGTAATTTGGAGGTGCCTAGGGGCAAAAGACCAAGTTAGGCATTTCACATAGAATTTGATAGATATTCATTCTAGATGAACTAGGGATTAATATATTGTGAAGATATGGTGTATCCTAGTTCCAGGGTCGACCCTAAAGCCAAGTAATCCTATAAGGACTTCTTGAATTTTTTTATAATGATCTTACCTACTAAATGCTAGATGTTAAGATCAATATGTGGAATTTCAAGCTGAGTAAAAGGAATAGTTTTGAATTTCTAATGGTGGGGTACCTCTTCTAATTTTCTAAGACTAGTCAATAGGAAAGTCCTATGGCTAGACCTAGGCTTACTAAAGAAGTTTTCTAGACCTCAACCAAAAGTGAGGTCAACAGACCCCTAAGGCTAGATCCTAACTCCCACGAGAAATACTAGACCTCACGAAAATTGAGGTCAACATAGACTCCCTGTGGGCCGTTTAATATTTTTCCCAGTTCTCTAAGCTTTTACATTTAAACCAATTTTTATAACATAACTTCTAATATTTTATCTTTTCTTGCACATTATTATTCCACCACCAACTATTTTTATTTATAAAAACCTTTTCTTTTGATTCTCCAATCACATCTTTCGCTACCTGTTTAATAGCGTATTTTAAGTTTCTCTATCTAATTCTACGATGATGAGTACTCCCTGTGGGCCGTTTAATATTTTTCCCAGTTCTCTAAGCTTTTACATTTTTAAACCATTTTTTATAACATAACTTCTTATATTTTATCTTTTCTTGCAAATTATTATTCCACCAACTATTTTTATTTATAGGAATTTTTCATTTTGATTCTCCAAGTTCATTTTTTGCTACTTGTTTCATAGTGTTTGTTACTTTATCTCACATAGGATTTGATTCTTCATGAACATCCCAAATTTTGAAATATTGAATTTTACTCATAAAAATAATTTTATTTGTGTCTTTTAAGATCTCCCATCTAATTCTACAAATGACCTTACAAAATCTTTACAATCGCGACGATCTCTTCTTCTCATAAGAAAATAATCAATTTGTGTTTTATTAGATCCACTCTTATAAGTAACAAGATGTTCATCTCTTTTCTTGAATAAAGTATTAGTAATAACAAAATCATACGCTAAAGGAAAATCTAAAATAACTCTACCTTCTTCATTAGTCACTCCAAAATCATAGCCAACATGAGCATTTCTGAAGTCTTCTATCACTCTACCGACATGTCCATTTAAATCTCCTCCAATAAAAATTCTTTCTTCAAGAGGTATCATTTGTATCAAGTCTTCTAAGTCATTCCAAAATTTATCTTTAGACTCTGTATCTAAACCTACCTGAAGAACATAAACACTTATAATATTAAAAATCTTAGTATCAATGATAATTTTAAAGGCTATGATTCTATCTCCAACTCTATTAATTTTACAACATTAATCTTTCAAACTCTTATCTATAATTACACTTAGATCATTTCTAGTGCGACTCTTACCAGAATATCAAAGTTTAAAACTTAAATTATCAATCTTCTTAGCCTCTTCTCTAACCCACTTAGTTTCTTGAATACATAAGATATTAATTTTCCTATGAATCATAATATCAAATAATTCCATTAATTTACCATTAAGAGTACCTATATTCCAAGATCCTATCCTAATATTAGTTTCATTAGTTTTATGGACTAACTCTTTACCTGCATTCGCCTGTAATGTGGGAACCCTTGCTTATTTAACACTACACCTGGGCGACAGTGTAGCGGCTCTTGCACACTTTTCACTGTATTCAGGCTATACAACGCGCCGCTTTCAGGGGACGCCCTAGCACTTACACAATGATCAAAAGAATTCATGTCATGATTTTTTTGATAAGTTTTACGCTGGCTGTAGACTAGCTAACGCAACCCTCCACTTTTTACATCTGGGCTTGAGACCGACAACGACAGTGTTAAAACTGGGTAGCCCTAGCACTTACACAATGATCAAAAGCATTCATCTAGGGCAGTGAACTTTTTAAATGCACAACTGGGTGACCTAAATTAATGAAACATATTGATTTCATGCCTGGATGTAGTTTATTAATGTTTATAGATGAGATCATTTCTGCATTATCAAGAGAAAATTTCAAAAAAATTAATAAATAACTTGAGAAGGTATTTATTTGATGATGACGGTGACAACGCAATTCTAAGAGTGAGTTTGACAATATCAGATTTGATATAAGGATTATTATACAGCACTATTATATGAGTACATAGCCATCCAAATTGTATGATCATGTAATAAACTACTAAAGCTAGTTTGTAATGAAATAAATAAATTGATCCTGGCAATAGACTGATGGACGCATTCATATTCACATGGTGCAGTGCTAACTCTGCCTATATTTATTTATAAGCATGTCCTTGCTTAGGATTTTGCTACCATTCACTCCTGCTTATGTCAGTCAACAAAATGCTACTTCATCTTCTACTTGAGGGTTATTCGATAAAGGTGGCTCACAATGTATACAATGATACCAGCATCAAGTTTAAATTACTTTGGTCGCCATAATGATGCTTGTTCGTGAAGATTATCTGTGTCGATGCATACAAAATGTCAAAAATGCTTAGTGATCTCTGCATGATTGCGAAATACCAATCTAAGTGCACACGTGACTAACGACTTGCATTTTTGAGGCACATGAATGATGAATATTGTGATAACCCTACACACACTTTTCTGAGCACAATAGAGAGAATGATGTTTGATTGACAAATTATAAGTATCCGTACACACTTAGCGTAGTGGGGAAATCCTGCTGTTATGTATTTGCTTTTTGTAGGTTCGAAAACTTGTATGCACATTTTTTTTGCATGGCGAGATATCTAGTTTTTCGGTCATGGCAGAAGCCACCTATACAAACATTTTCCAGCTTAGTTGCCATCCTACCTAGGGAGGGAATGCTAGAATGGTGCTGGATTTTCGACTGAACGGACCTTTACGGCAAAAGATTTAAAAGAACCCACCAAATACAAAAATAATCAAAATAATAAGAGAAAGTTGTAAAACTAAAAAAAAAACGAGTTATTTAAAACACAAGCAAAAATATAAGATCAATAGGTGACTTGATAGCTTATCATCAAGCTTAATTGTAACGTTATGAACTCGATATTCATCTATGATAATGATCATGAATCTTTTTGTATATCTAACCTACTTTGGATGATCGAATAAACCCAAATTTGACATATACCAAAAATGACTTCAACGAACACATAATTGAATAGTACAGGAAGGCTTGTGATAAATTGGGTAGCTCACTTATTAGTAAGGACGCGACTTGACCGATTGTTTACTAGCACAAATAAAAATTGAAGTCCTGTCTTTGAATATGAATAAGATTTCTTGTTGAATATTACAAGCTCAAAGAGCTTCTAAGCTATTAATTTAAAGTGGTGAAATGAAATTTCATATCGATGGTCGAAACTTGATGCTTTGTTGGCCCCATGGTATTATTATATAAGATCAAAATTTTGATATCATGAAATACTTGAAATTTATATTTTCCAATTCACCCCCGGATCCGCAGTCTTTATTTGTGAGCAGAGAGAAGACGAAGATTGAAGCTTAAAGTGGAGTATATGCGCTTAACCTAATGATAGATTACTCGCGTAAATATTTAATTTTGTGGGTGATTTTAGGAACACAAGCTTTTGGCAAATTTCAATTCACCTTTCTCGCACTTAAGTTTGTCCAGGTATTTAAAATATGCAAGCAATAAAATTTGAATCAACTTTCTTATATGCTACTTAATTGATAACTTCCGAAATACCTGAATTAGCATGCAAGCACACTATGCAAATGCTCCTAAGTCTAGGCAATTGCATTAGGCAAATGAATCAAAATTAATGTGAATATGCCTACACAAGCTCATCAAAATACGTTCACTTGATAAATCTTAATATCTGCATGTGCTCCGACCATTGTACTGAATGCTCGATTGTGTTGTCTGAAAATGCCATTGGGTTTAAATTTAATTGAATAGTAAAATATGTTACTTTTAAAGTGCATGCTAAATTCTTAATAATCATTTCACCTTTGCCCTGAGAAGCATGCAAGTGATTTAAAAATACCCTATTACTTTGAAGATTTCAAACTTATTTTAAAAATCAAAAGATTAAAATTTTAAATTTCACGCTCTTGGGCGGGCCACCTTGCCTATAGGGTAGGGTCATAAGTCCCACTAACCTAGTGCGATCCTCGTAATAAAGACTAAAGTTGACAAAATTGAATGCTACCTAGTTAGTTTGAACATTCTCTATGCAGTCATTGAAGTTGATAAGAAAATGATTAAATGTTGGTTTGTATAAGAAACTGGTAGATAATTTTTTTATATCCACATGAAATTATCAAAATTTTTATTAACAAATTTGTCTTAGACCAATTTCTCAATAATACAATATTATTTAAAAAATATAAGAATGAGTTCAATCAATGGGTTTTGATCCATTCAATGGGTGTTCTTACATTCAATGGGTGTTCTTAATTTATTTTTACTGTATAACGAGCACCGCGTAGAAACATAAGAAAAAGGAGGATGCACATCCTTAAAAGCTGCCATTGGTTAGTGAATTATCCTCCATTTTTTTGTTTAACTTTAGAACATTCAAAAATTAAAAATGAACTAGTATCACTGAAATAATTCCTTCTATATCATGTCAACAATGTCTTTATTTGATTCCTCAATTACCAAATGATTTTTCCTTTTTCATTTCTTTTAAATTACCTTAAACATTCAAGTTTGCCTGATGCGTTTTTCAATCTTTGACGATTGGAAATACGTTATAAGATTAGAGTGCCAGATATCGCGTCAATTTCAGCTTTAATTTTCCCATATATAACTTAATTTTAGCACATGGTAGTAGTTTCAGTCAAAACAGTCTCCTGCACTGTTTTGTAACGACTACTGTGGTACTTATTTGTATGAATGAATGTATGAATATACACAATGGAAACATCCCTTGCCCATTTTTGATGTATACAATGAAGATAGTCATCTCTTTTTCCTAGAAATGTTTCACTGCAGGCAATGAAGGTATCAAACGTAGTCAAATTAAAAGAAGAATATGATTCTGAGAACAAATACAGAAAGCTTCAGTGCCAGATAGATAATCTTACATCTGAAGTGGAAAGACAACACAAAGATAAACTGCAGCTGGAGAGGAGATTATATGAGCGTGAGCTGACTCTAGCTGAAGCCGAAAACAAGCTAGTTGAAGCTGAAAAGAAGCTAGCTCAAGCTGAAGAGAAGCTTGCTGCAATATCCGAGGTACCTTCTTAGCAGATTATTTGCTTAATTTCCAAAGTCTTCTGCTCATGATTTCTGGAATCGTATTTGTATTTGTATTATTATTATTATTATTTTGATAAACCTGTATGTGCATGTAAAAGCTATCCTAATGTTCCACGTGCTTGGCCCAAGAGCTAAAAGGCAGTCGGCAGAGGCATTGCTTTGAGCGCAATTTCAGCCAATAGATGTATCTGAGGGTTCATTCGGTTGCTTGTAGATGGAAATCATGTTTAAATAAGTGATGTTGATATTAATTCATTTGATTTAGAAAATAAAAGCCTGCGGTTCATTTGAGTGATTTTGAAAATTTTTATAGAATAAAAAATCTGTGCTGATTTATAGCTACATTCAACCAAATGAGAGAATGTATTTAATTCATCATTTTTCAAGGCTTGTTTTCTAACTTCACGGAATTAAATGAGCCCATATGTGAAAATGACATTCGTTAACTTTGTTGGATTTTAAAGCTGTTTGAAGGTTTAAAAACCAATGTATTCTTCTAAAGATGTCAACCGAATCTAATAAATTCATTGATTTTCAAAACATGTTTCCTGGCTTCAATTGGCCAAATGAACCTGTACATACATTGGAAGCTATTTTTAGAAAGATTTAGGTAGCAATCACTTCGTAACAGTACCTTAAATGGGAGAAAGGAGTTACACGTCAATTTTCTTTCCCGTTTTACTTCGTCACGTTCTTATTCATGTTGCTAATCTTAAGCACGTTTTAAATTAAATTGCTTACAAAGCCAGCTTACTATTTTTTTCAAAAAGCAAGCTGTTTAGGTCAATACTTTCAACCCTTTCCTAGGACCTACATTGTTGGGAGCTCCATGCATTTGATACACATTTGTATTCTCATTTTTGGGCACTTACATATATACCACACAATTCTTATATATTTACATACTTAACACTTGCACTTTCCTATTTACATGCATAACACTCAAACCTTCAACATCACATTTAAATATCACTCTTACTAACTTTATGAAAACGAAATTGGTTTTATAACAACAAAGTGTTATAAATGTTAATATCAAACTTTAGGTGTTAGATATTGAAATACATAAGAATTGTGTGGCATGTATGTAAATAATATATGTACGCAGTTACTTCTCCACCATGTACTAAACTACTAATCCACTAAACCGGTCATTGATTTGTCATGCTTGGAGGCGGAGATTAAATTTTACGAACTTCTCGTCAAATTTTTTGAAAGTGACAGATGGACCTGATGGCACTTAATTGCTTTTTCTTAAAAAATCTCTATAATTTTCTTTTCCTTAACCTTTTGGAATTTCACTTATTCTCATTTCCTTAAAAAACTTCTATAAGATGTTACTTTTCTTTAATCTTTTGAAATTATCTGCTTCAATTATAACATGCCAAATCAAAATATACGATGTATTTTTAATTTGATAACGTATTGCACTTCAATTGCAGGGCCAAGTTGAGGACTCTTCCTATCAGGTGACACTTGCTTTGAATGAGATGAGAAAACTAGAAGAGGAGCGTTCTCCTCATGAAAACGTAGAGGATGAGCTAATTGAACTTCTGAACTATGGTACCGCGAAATTTGCCGAGGTAGAATTATATTTGCAAATCCAAATCATTTATGCTAAAATATTATTGCAATTCAAAAGCTTGAAAATAGCGCATGAAAATACTAAATTCTGAAATGTAGGCAACAAATAAAATCAATTTGCTGATCCAATTGGAAAATCATCAGTCTGCTGCTGCCAATCCAAGAGCTCATGCTATGGTTATTTGGTTTGCTTTGTTGCTCCTTACTCTGTTTCTTCTGTATTTTCTTAGGTAACAATCAACTTGTTTTTGTTCTGAATCAAGGGGACATGTTGATCGAGTTATGTGAATATTAGTATGTTGCAAGATATTTTGATCAAAATTTTGATCGAAATTTGATTAGAATGAAACTTTGATCCATTGAATTTGCTTTCAATTTAGTGCAATATAGGATTAATCGAAAACTTTAATGGGAATATGAACTATACATTTTTCATAAATTAATGTTATATTTTCCGGAATTGATAGTAGTTGATCTCATATTTCTATTACTAGCCTATTCATCTTGCTGAAAAAATACAAATTACTGTTAACATTCGTTTAAATTCTGCAACATACATGCTACACATATGTAACACCAAAACTTTCATATTAGATGCATAGCATTAAAAAATGGGGCATTTACATTTATGCCATCCAATTCTTGTGTATTTATATATGACACCTAAGCTTTACTTTCTACATTTATATCATATAGTTTTTTCATATCACTTAAAAATACCACCATTTTAATTCTTAATATTTAAAGTACACATTGTCATGCATAGGCTTTTGAAATCAATGTTATAAATATAAATATCAAAATTTGAGTCTATATTTGGTATGTATGTAATTTTTTTTTTTGGTGGATTTAATTTTATGGTAATTAATTTGAATTTGTAGATAATAATTTGCGATCTAATTAGCTAAATAATTCTACAAAATTTGATTTAAATAAAGTTGCTAATAGTTTGTAGTTAATAATTCTTTATATATTCATGTTTGTGTATGTGTATATATTTAAACATACTACACCAATATCCATTATATAGCAACTTTAAATTTTAACAGTTAAATTTGTGAGGATGAATAACTCTATTCCTCTAAATATTTAGTTGTTGAACATTTTATTTACTATCATTTTGGAAGGATATAGCCCTTTTATTTTTATATCTTTCTTCTTTCATAAAAATTTTTGAACGACTAATATTAAGTAGCTAAATGATATTATTTATTTTTCAGTGAATTTTAGCTACTCGTAGTCTTAACATTCAAAATTTGTTATGAAATATGAAAAACTATGAATGAAAAATAACATTTATAATTTTAAGAGAATAGTTTATTAGCATACACGTGCTCTTTGTATCTAGAGAGAATATTAGAGTATGTAAGCTATTATCCTTCTAGAAGGTTAATAGCTATTATGCTTACACTTCCTATTCTAATGTCCATATGTTTCAATACTTGAAAGTTTAAAAAATAATTGTTCTTTTTAAAATTTTGAATTCAGTAATCTGCTATAATTTACAAAGGGTGCAATATGAAGACATAAATATGATAATTCGTACTAACACTACTCTCATAGAAACATGCATAATTGTATAATTGTAATGTTAGATATCATTTTAGTGTTAATATGATTTAGCCACCTTTTATGAGATGCAATGAATTTACTTCTTAGAGTTTTTCAATTGTGCCATCTTCTTAAAAAGGATTCCTATAATCATATTTAATAAAAGGAAGCATCCCAAGCAAACCATTCATTAGTTCTAATAGGAGGTAGATGCTTTCCATCAGAGGCAGACCCAGGTAAAGTCCAGGGAAGACAATTTGACCTTTTGCGCCTCCAAAAATATCACTTTGCCCTCCCTAGCCCTTCCTACATTGGATCTAAAAGGGCAATTTGTCTCCCCTCAATAAAGAGGTTGGTTTTGCCCTTGCTTAATTCCCATCTCCAATGGTATGTGAGGTATGTGAGCATATTTTATTTCTATTCAGATAAGACTATATCAATAATTCCATTAGAGGAGGGAAAGTGTTGCCTTAAATTGTGGGCAAAAATCATGCATCACTTCCAATAGAAGGCATTTTCGTAACATCTCTGATTTGGAGTGATCATATTCCTTATTAATTGGAGACCATATGTGTCGATTATAATAAGATATAATGATGCGGTCTAGGCCATATGTCCGGGACACACCCAAGTTGTGCATGCTTAAGCAAGGCTTGGGTAAAATCAAACTTGGGCCAATTCTAGCGATCAAGTTCATGTGTTATAACTAATTAAACCAATGTTGACCGATTAAGGTAGGGTTCATCTTGAAATTTATAACCATGTTTATCTTATATTCCTAATTAAACCAATGTTGACCTTTTAAATGTTCGATTAAGGTAGGGGTCATCCTGTTGTCATCTTGAAATTTATAACCATGTTTATCTTATATTGATACTTAGGAAGTTAAATTGACAATATTATTGCTTTAATATGGGGTTTAGTATCATTAATTTTTATACTTAAGGGGATTTATATATATCCCCTTAGGTATAATACTCTACAAAAACAACATGCATCCAATGTTTAAGAATGTTAACTTAGGTAGGTACGTGTGGGTGGTTGGGTGGAGTGGAGGGATGAAGATATGGAGAAGACTATACAAGTTGATTGCAATCATTTTGCTCACTTTTCGACAAACATTGAGTGTTTTTCATTCCTCAAAGGAAGACTTATTATTACTATTATTATTTGGCTCAAAAAATGCTTTTTATTTGTTTTCCATAAACTCTCTATGCATAGAAATCTACCGTCATTTCCTAAAAATAACTCAGCACATTAATAGCTTTCTCATACCCCTCGATTAGAAAAATAACTATACTCATTTGAGGTAAAAAAACACTTATTAGAAGCCCACTGGAATTACACACGCGAGCGCGCGCGCGCGCGCGCACATACACACACACACA
>NW_018164863.1:1045248-1053821 GCF_001263595.1 Phalaenopsis equestris | reverse complement strand
ATATATGTATATAATTTTTATAAATAAAAGTACTATGTTCCGATTTAATCTCCAACTGAGCATTGCATCATTTAATTATTTGTTCTGCCGTGTTAACTCTGAAACAATTGTTACTATAATAAAATTTCTTACTCAATATGCTAAGTTAATTAAAATAATGCTTTTCACTTTCAAAACTTTATTACAATTTTCAATAATTTTGCTGATGTTATATATTATATAAGAGAGAGCAGAAATATTAGAAGAAACTGCTCAAATAAATTCTACAGATATTCTTCAAACAAGTGATGGGCATGTGAAATTATTATCAGTTGTTTCAGGATTAATTTACAGAATAAATGGAGATTATTATGCAAACGAAATTTTTCTGTTAACAAGTATCAATATGCGATAAAATCTAAATAGGACTGTAATGAGCTGAGCATGATGGCAGAAATTTGTCTTTGCAAGAAATACAGACTGTAATGAGCTGGGCATGATGGCAGAAATTTGTCTTTGCAAGAAATACATAGCAAGTAGCTGTTCTCAGTTTCGATGGCAGAAAGTATAAAAGACACTTCAAAAATATTGGAGGACTTTACAACCAGAATAGGCAAGACTGAAGAATCTCATCTTTGACCATGGTGATCACAGAACTTTCATAATGTTTCTCCCAACTCAAAGAAAAGATAGGCTAACAAACATCGAACTGGCAAACTAATCAAGAAGAGGGAGGAACCTTCTTAGGTTAGGGGCATCAATATATCAGAATTTCAATCATTCTGCCAACATATCTACAATTCATGAAAACAAATTGGACATGTCTCATGTCAACCATGATAATATGCAAAGTTGGTTGTTTAAATATGAGCAACTCTTTTCTTATTACAATATTTTATAATCTCAATGCTTCATCATTGTCTCAATTAATATGAAGGGAATGACACTAAGGCCGCACTAGTGGATGTATGCCAACAAGAAACAAATTAAATTCTTGGCAAAATTTTAAATGTGACGTTTTAAATGATTTGTTCCAACACCATATAGAGATGTATAAGATAAATTATTAAAATTAACGTAGAAATCATCAGTCTAAGAATACTATAACCAATTTGAGGAATTATCAAACCAAATATCAGGTATGGCACATTCAATCTTTCAAATTTTATTTGAATTAGATTTATGTTTAGACATTATAAGAGAAGTAAGAGCCCTCCAACCACATACACTATTACAAACCTTACAATTAGCCACAATAATAGAAAACATATTTGATAAACACTGGATCACAAACTAGATTCAGCAACAGCCGAAACAGCATCCCAACATCACCAAGACAAGGAACAACCACCAATACTAATGGCAACTCCATTACCAATGAATGAGAGAAGAGCTAAAGGTCTTCATTTCAATTGCAATGATAAATTCCACCAAGTACACGTATGTAAATCAAATTTTTTTCCTCAAGTAGTGATTAATGAAGAACAAGTTTAGATTAACGAATCAACCAAAGAATCTTTAGATAGGACTATGACATTTCAAAAAACACCAAAAATAAATTTTAATACTTTAAAAGCCACCAATCACGAAGAACAATAAGACTAGGAGGTAGCATTGCCAACACAACAATATAGATATTAATAGATAATGGATCAAACTTAGAATTTAATGTAATCTAGATTAATAATTCATCAAGTACAATTACATATTTAACAAGCATCTTTATTTAAGGTGTTTGTTAGCAATTGTAATGCCTTAGAATGCTCAGGTGTATGCCCAAATATACCAATCTACATGCAAGTATATCATGTTTTCATAGACTCTACATGACCATAATAACCATAGAGAAACATGAAATAAACTACAACAAACTACTCGTAAGAAAATACATGAGGTTTTATAGCATCACCAAAAAAATATTCCAATCACCAATATAATTAACTCCAACCGCAAGGTAGATATGCAAATTCACCTATAACCAGAGGCAAAACCAAAAAATGTAAAACCAAATTGTTATCCCTACTTTTGGAAAGCTAAAATGGAATCATTAATGAAAGAAATTTTATATGTTGTTATATTTTGAGAAGCACAAGTTTTTTTTCCCCCAATCATAGTAGTGAAAAAGAAAGATGAAATCTGAAGATTATGTATTGACTACAGAGTTTTGACCAGCTAATTGCTCAAGATAGATTTTTCATACCAACAGTGGAGAAACTCATATATGAACTACATGGAGCATATATATTCTCCAAGCTTAATTTAAGAATAGGATACCATCAGATTCAAATGGCCATAGAGGTCATACCCTACCTATAGAACACATGAAGGGCACTATGGATTTCATTGCAATTTCATTTGGCTTGACAAATGCCCCAACAAATGTCCAATCCATGATGATCAATATTCTTTAAACATTTATATTCCACTTTGTTTTGGGTTTTTTTTAATGGTATCCTGATCTATATCAAGCACTACAGGAAAATGAAGCATAACCGACGACAAAACCAACGAAAAAAATATACGTCATAAAAAATGTACTAATTTCTGGCGCCATAACGACGATTTATCAGGTTGACTATTAGCAGTGACTTAGCTACAGTATATACTATCACTTAGTTACAGTAATATTCTTGCTGATGAGTTTTTATTATTACCGCTGAAAAAATCCGTTGATTCTAAACGAAGATTTATCGACAGTCATAGTTCATAGATTATTTAGGAACCTATCATTTGGCGGGGTGTTAACCAACAAATTATTTTAATAAGCAATGACAATGACCATCGATAATAATGTTACAAACTGACAGATTTTAAACCGCTCGTAAGTCGTCGGTAAATGCCATAATTTAGCTCACCCAGCTTAAATCCCTCATTTCCTCTTCTTTCGTCCTCCCATCCTGCTCATGCTCACCCTCCTCCTCGTCCTAGTTTCTTTCCTCCCTTCGAAAGCCTCAACCTTGCTCTTGCCCTAGTCCTCTCTCAATTTCTTCTAAGAAGATCGAGTACGACGGGATCGCGGCTTGTAGAAACCCGGTACTCCCATTTTTCTCCTTCTTCTGTACAAATCCTACCCAAAACCATTCTCTAAAGTAACTTCTCATCTTCTTTTTCACGTGATTTCACACAAAATTGGTTGTTCGGTTGCACTTTGGATTTACATTAAGAGGGTGCTTGGTTGTAAGTAGGATTTATGTTAAATATGATTTACTAAGGGGTAGTTTAGTTGCAAGTAGGATTTAGTTTGAACAAGATTCAGTAAATACTGTAAATCCTAATTTATCAAATCCTGAAGTGGTTAAATCCTGAAAACTGTTTGGCATGTTTGGAAATAAATCCTGATAAATTCTGAGAAACTATTTGGTGACTTTAATAGGATTTAATAGGATAAACTAAATCTCACAAGCTTCAGCTTCTCTAAATCCCATAAATTCTGCTTCCTCTAGGATATGATAAATCTCATATTTTAGACAGGGCAGGGGAAAATGGGATTTAAGAACTTGTAGGATTTACAGAGGCATTTTTTGTCGTTTGGCATGATTTAGCTTAATTCTTGCAGAAATCCTGCTTAAAATTAGCTACCAAACAACCCTGAAATTTCTATGAAATTATTTTGTGTGGTCATAGCCCCAGCTTTATTTTAAGAAATTATTTAAAGAAAGTTTCAAAGAATACTTTTCAGTGATCATCATAAAAACCTGTAAACATCATCGTTATTACCTCAACGAGAAGATTGTAAATGAATTCTTAGACATCTCTACAATCTTGAATAGCTTGATGTTTGATTCATTATAATCTTGAAAATCATATTGAAACTGAAATAATACTATTGGTTATTGCTTTTCTTTTTTTGCTATCGGGATAATCTTTATAGCTTAAAACAAACTGAAGAAGTAATGTGGTTTAGAATTGGATTTGTTACCACATTGTTCTTATACTGAGTTGGGTTGATGTTATTCTCTTTCTGTAATGTGTATTCTGTGAATTTTTTTTTACTAATGTAATTTTGGCTGAGATTGGCTGGCCATCAATATAATTCCATTGTGTTGGATTGAATTTCTCATATTGAAAATTGGTGCTTCTGCTCTGGTTTGGTTTGTTAATTCAGCTAGTTGTTGTTTTTGATGGTTAATTTGATGTTGATAAGCTTAAATTTCTTGCTTGATCTTCCCTGGTTACTGAGATTAGTTTTTTGAATTGTGATGAATTTCAGCCTTCATTAAAATTCAATCAGTTTTGAATATATTTTTATAGGTTCAAAGTCTAGGACAAAATTTTAATGTTTTCCTGCAGGTAAGTTTTGAGCTCTAATTGATTATCCTTCTTCTCTTTATTTTGGTGGTTTTCCTTTTTTTTTGTTGGTATGGTTTCTCTCTCTATTTCTTGTGCTAGTTTTGTTTGATTTGCTTTATAGATGTAGATCTTTCAAGACTTTCTTTCTTCCTTTCTTCCTCTTTGAATCTTTTAAAGTTTTTGGGCTTCTCTTATATTTAGGATAAAGCCTAAACCCAATTTTTAAGATTATTTTTCATGCAAGCAGAGCTCATTTTGTTAAGAAATTTCCTAAGGATGATAAAAAATGATACAGTGAAGCACATAGATTCTAAGACTAATTGAATGATACACCACATATTCAGGGTATCAAAAATACTTAGAATATTGAGCATTAAATCAAATTATAATATGCATAAAGACTATTTTAACCAAGTTGTAGCATTACTAAAGGAGACAAAACCTAAGGAATACTTAATTCTAGAGGATCTCTAGAGAACAAAAAAAAATTAGTGACGTGGTTAGAATTGATATTAGAGAAGTTATATTTTTATGTTAATGAATGCATGTTGTAGTATATGACAGATGCAATTAAGACAATAAAAATTTTATGGTGCTGAGAGATTCAAACTATAGGGTCATAAAAGTAAAAAATAGAAAAATGTTTCATACAAACATCTCTTATACCTGTCGCTCATTTCTCATTTTTAAAGACTCTTAGCTTCTATACGTTTAGCTCCTCACATGATATAACACTAGAACAAATCTGGTGATATTAGTTTTTGAGTCATTCAGTAAAAGAAGAAATCTGAAAATATTTTGATCGTATTTATCATGAACTTGTAGACAAATCACACAATTTCTGGATTGACTTGTGTGAAGGCGGGTTCACACCACACATTCAGGTCGCATCACCCTACTCATGATGGCTAGTGATTATTATGCATATAAATTACCTCCTCATATGTACATAACCATGTTTTTTTTTTCTAATGTTGATCGTACTAGGTTCACATAGCTCCAAGGAAATAAATTGATGTGCACTTACAACCTTAAGTAGATGAGCTTCAAACATTATGAAAAACAAGTGTGGTGACTAATGTATTACTATAAAGTAGAATTTTTAGTTGAAAGTAGCCCAAATATGAACAATAAATGGTTTTCCAGTGTATTGGATGCTAAGAGGTTAGATCACTATGGGAAGATTGGTTTGTTCATACTATATGGATATGTTGAAGGCATTTAATTTAAAATATGGATAGAGAAATTCATGATTTGATTATAATCAAATGGTTTCACTTGTTGATCACACATTCAAAAAGGCATAAAGATACCTTCTTACAAAATGGTTGAAAATTCAAGTCCTCCGTCAATGAAAACTGGGGAGGATTTGTGGCAAATAGTAAAATTTCTAAGAACACTGATTTCTGAAACTGTCTTCAAATCATCTTACGAACTTCGATGTTACACATAATTAGATAAAGCGAAGTATTTTTTGGTCTACCATGCTAGAGGAGCAATTTGATTAGACATAATATCAATGTCAAGCATATTGAGAATTTTTTTTTTTAATACTTCAACACTATGATAAATATTAAGGGCAAAATCAAAGATAATGTCAACGTTTGATCATTTCCATCACACATATACTAATGATGGAAATTAGCAGCAGCAAATCAATCATAAAATTTAGCGGCAAAAATAATTAGAAACAAGTTCCTTCGTGACAGAAATTTTAGCATTGAACACTTTTTCGATGAAGTTAAGCCCATAAGAACGGATAGTGATGACATTTGGCTCTATTATCAGCTAATTTTTTCGCCGATAATTTTGATTCTTACTGTAGTGCAATATTTATTAGGGAACTCCATTATAAGAACAGACCAAAAAGATAATAGGAAACTAATGCAATAAGTAATTCATAACCCAAAAAAACATGTTGTGGTACATTGAAATTGATAGAATGATCGAAGACGAAGTGAAAAATAGAACGATAAAAATTCACACCACAAGAACGCACAAATTTAAGTGATTCGGCAAATTGCCTACATCCACAGAGTTGCAGAGGATTTTACTAGTTGAGAAATTTACACCAGTTGATCACATCGACAATTATAGGATCTCTCACTTGCTCTCTCTCTCTCTCTCTTTACACCGAGATTCACCCAAGAGCAAGAACACCAAAGAAGCCAAAGAAGAACACCAAAGAAGAAGAAATACATATAAGAGAAAAAAACCTATTTCTCTTCTGCTCCAATCCAACAAGAAGAAATCAAGAAAATCACCTTCTTCAACTATCCTTCTGCCAAGTACGCAAAAACAAACCTTGCGAAAAACATCTGCTGAAGAGGAAGCCTCTCAATCGAACCACAAATGGAGATGGAGGCAGAGGGGCTTTTCCACGAGAGAGAGAGACGGGAGGAGCGGTGGTTTTTCAGTTTCGCACGAGAGACAAAAGGCAGGGTTCAAATTTCAAATTTGGAGATCGGGAGTGGAATTCGTTCGTGTAATGGAAGGGGAGGCAGGAGCAGTTAACAACATTTCTTAATTTATTTTATTTTTATTTATTTAACCGGACTCCACTCAACAAATCTCCTACTTGGAGACCGGTGGACAGACTACAACGTCTTCTTCCTCAAACTGATATCCTCCATTGGCGGCATTGCCCTTTTCTTCATACGAGTTATCCTCCATCTCTGGAACTCAAGGCCCCTCTCTGCACACAACTTCAGTTTGTCAAAAGTAACACCCTTTGTCAACATATCAACAGGGTTCTTGCTTCCACAAATTTTCTCAAGCAACAACTGTCTGTCATCCAATAATGACCGTATGAATTTATATCTGATCTGAATGTGCTTAGTCCTGGACTGAAATGCTGGATTTCTGACAAGGAATATGACACTCTGACTATCACGCTGAAACTGCACACAACTTCAGTTTGTAAAAAGTAACACCCTTTGTCAACATATCAACAGGGTTCTTGCTTCCACAAATTTTCTCAAGCCACAACTGTCTGTCATCCAATAATGACCGTATGAATTTATATCTGATCTGAATGTGCTTAGTCCTGGACTGAAATGCTGGATTTCTGACAAGGAATATGACACTCTGACTATCACTGTAGAGTATGTCATTCTGATCTTTCTTGCCTAATTCTTTCAAAAAGCATTTTAGCCATATCATCTTCTTTGCAGCATCTGACACTGCTATGTACCCAGCTTATGTAGTAGACAATGAAACTGTCTTCTGCAGATTAGAGCCCCATGATACTGCAATGTCACCAACAGTATAAATATAGCCTGTAGTACTTCTTCTGGTATCAATGTGTCCAACTATATCAGCATCAACATAGCCCCGTACCTCTGAACTCTTTCCTGAGAAACACAAGCAAATTTTTACAGAGCCTCTTAGGTATCTCAAGATCCACTTCACTGTTTCCCAATGTTCATTTCCTGGATTGCTCATGTATCTGCTAACAACTCCCACTACATGGGCAATATCAGGTCTGGTGCAAACCATAACATACATAAATGAACCAATAACTAAAACATAAGGAACCTTACTCATGTGATCTCATTCATCCCCTGACTTGGGTGACCGATTCTTGCTGAGTCTGAAGTGACTTCCCAAGGGTATACCAACTGGTTTGGCCTTATCCATGTTGAACCTGCTAAGTACCTTTTTTACATACTCAGTTTGAGAGAGTCTCAACATGCCTCTGACTCTATCTCTGATAGTTCTCATACCAACGATTTGTTTGGTCGCTCCCAAATCCTTCTTTACAAAGTGCTTTAACATCTGCTCCTTCAGATGATTGATCTCCTCAATACTAGCACCTACAATAAGCATATCATCCACATACAACAGTAGGATGATATAGGAATTGACAAAATACATGACATAGCAACAGTGATTTGCTTAACATCTGTTGTACCATGCACTGTGCATGAAATTATCAAATTTCTTGTACCACTATATAGGAGCTTGTTTCAGGCCATATAAGCTCTTCTTTAATCTGCAAACTGACTCTTCCTTTCCTTATACCACGAACCCTTCAGGTTGGTGCATGTAGATGTCTTCTTCAAGATCCCCATGAAGAATGGTTGTCTTCACATCTTACTGCTCAAGGAAGAGATCTTAGTAGCCACCATAGACAGTATCATTCTGATGGCTGTAAGCTTCTGTAAGCTTCACCATAGGAGAGAAAATATCGGAATAATCAATATCGTGCTTCTGTTAAAAACTTTTTACAAAAAGTCTAGCCTTGTACCTCTTACTGCCATCATGCTCAGTCTTCACCCGGTACACCCACTTGTTGTGTAATG
>NW_018164863.1:1010850-1045156 GCF_001263595.1 Phalaenopsis equestris | reverse complement strand
GCTGGCTAGCTCCCACTTGCTCGAATTTTCATCTTGCAACATTTCTTTATAACTCTGAGGTTCTCCACCATCTGTCAGCAGAATGTAGTTCAAAGTTGGAGAATAATGCTGTGGAGAATGTCTAGCCCTTTCTGACCTGCGAACTGCAACTGTAGGGGTAGACCACTCCAGACTCCTTCAGTGTTGTTTCAGAAACTGTATTGGACTTTTCCTTGTACATTACATTCTCATTGAAAATCACGTTCCTGATCCTTATGATCTTCCGACCCTGATCATCCCAAAAATGATATCCAAATGCATCGTCTACATAGCCAATGAAATAACACTTCTTTGACTTAGCCTCAAGCTTACTTCGAGCATTAGGATTAATGAGAATATAAATGAGAATATCAAAAGTCTTAAGGTGAGAAAATTTTACCTCTTTCTCACTCTAGACTTCTTCAGGTAATTCACAGTTTAATGGAACAGATGGTTTAATGGAACAAACCTCAGGTAATTCACAGTTTAATGGAATAGATGGGTCTCTATTGATCAGATAAATTGCAGTGCTGATTGCTTCTGCCTAGTGGTAGTCCGGCGTGCAATCGTGCAATCTCATGCTTCTAGCCCGCTCATTAATGATCTTGTTCATGCGCTCTGCAACATCATTTTGTCGCGGTGTGCCTGGAGTGGTCTTCTCCATTCTGATTCACTGAGCTGCACAGTACTCCTTGGACCCACCATCAATGTACTCACCACCATTGTCAGACCTCAGACATTTCAGATTTAAGCATGTCTCTGTCTCAATCATGGTCTTCCAAGTCTTGAACACACAGAATACATCAGATTTATACTTCAACAAATAAACCCATACCTTTCTGTTATGATCATCAATAAATGTGACGTAGTAACGAGAGCCTCCAAGAGATGCCACTGGAGAAGGACCCCACACATTTGTGTGTGTAAGATCCAATTTTTATGCCTTTGGTGTCCTGCCACCTTTCAAGAAAATGACATTTCTCTACTTCCCCATAATGCAACTCTCACACATGCTGAAATCAACTGACTTCGGTTTAGGTAGTTTGCCTCTGGACTGAAGTTCTTTCATACCTCTCTGACTCATGTGACCAAATCTACAATGTCACAACTCTGTTGTGTTCTCTGCAACAATAGTATCAACATTGTTAATTAAACTAGTAGCCATATATAGCGTACCTATTTTCTTACCCCAAACCAGTATCAGTGCTCCTTTAGTAACCTTTCAGGCGCTATCTAAGAACACTACTGAATGTCCACACTCATCAAGCTGCCCAACAGAAATGAGGTTCTTCTTCAGTTCAGGAATGTGTCTGACCTTTTGCAGAGTCCACATGTTCTTGTTTGGAAGTGCAATGTCAAAATCTCTCATTTCTACCACGTTCAGAACTTCTCCATCTACCAGATATACTTCCCAAAGTCACCTGCAACATAATTCCACAGCAATTCCCGATGGAAAGTTGTATGAAAAGAAGCTTTTGAATCCAGCATACAATCATCAACAGAACTATGAACTGCCAGTAGTATTGCATCATGTGATTCTTCAGTTACCACATTTGCACTGTCATTTTCTGTCTTCTTATGATTCCTGCAGTTTCTCTTTATGTTGTCAGTTTTGCCAAAATTCCAGCAAGTTACTTGTTTACCAGGCCTTGACTTGCTCCTGTTTCTGTTCTTTAATTTTGATCTTCGCCTGTTTGAGTTCATGTCATGTGATCTCCCTATGTAATTAACATTTAATGTTGAACTCGAACCTGAGATCTCGCCAGAATCTTTCCTGCGCATCTCCTCAGCCAAAATCAAATTATGAATATCTTCATATTTTAATTTTGATTTACCTGCAAAATTACTGACAACCATCCTCATAGCTACCCGGCTATTTGACAATGAAGCCAACAAGATCAGTGCACGTATCTCATCATCAAATTCAATTTTCACATATAATAATTGATTTGTGATGGTATTAAAATCATTCAGGTGTTGTACAACAGATGTACCTTCCGCCATCTTCAAATTGAATAATTTCTTCATCAGATATATTTTGTTATTCGCTGATGGCTTTTCATACATATAATGATTGTGAAAGATTTTAAACATATATTGTTATTAACTCCTGCAAACTTCCTCGGTGCATATTAAAAAATGGCTAGTATATATTAAATTCGGAAGTATGTTATTCAACACTTCTCAACTCAAATCAAACATTTTAATAGAATTACATTCATCGCCAGTAGCAGGAAATGGGGGCATTAGGCGAAAAAAGCTAGAATAATGACTCATTTTTGTTGGCCGAAAATAAAATATGAACTAATTCAATTTATTTGTATTTGTCCTACATGCCAATTAACAAGCAAAATATGACAATAAAAACATGCAGTTCTGTCACAATCATTATCAATTCCAAACAAAATTATCAGTATTATAAGTAAATATTGGCAAGTATTATTCAAATTAATTGGCACTACTTAATTTGAGCTATAGCAATTTATATCGTCCTAAAATAAATGGATGATATGAACTAAAGAAAAGTCATTAATAGAGGATTAGAGCAATAATGAAGATGTTTTGTGATGGATTCTCCATCAAAGTGGGTAAACTTCATATTGGATGTCTTGCGAGGGTTTTGGGCAGAGAATAAGGGCGAGGCTTTCAATTTGAGGAAAGAATAGCCGAGGAATTAAGCACGGGAGAAGGAAAAGTATGGTAATTAGGTTATTAGTTTAATCACACACACACACACACACACACACACACACACACAATGCGTGCTAGAAAACTTGTGGCAGTAGAATAATAGATTATCGTCTCAGCGTTGCACGAGAATTCAACACGCACTCAGATGAAAGAAAAACAATCAGTTTGAAACCGGAAATTTTTACGTGAAAAACCCGTAAGGAAAAAAATCACGGGGTCTAACCAAATTGTAAAAATATATTATTGATTGATGAAAACAGAAACTTTTTGTCCCACAGCGGGAAAAGTGTACTAGATTTTCCAAGCTATAATGTAGACGGATGTCGTTTGATTAGTAGTGTTCGACGACGATCGGTGATTGTCAATGGCAATCGTTAGTGGCAGTTGGCGTATGTCTACAACGGTCGGTAGTGGTCAACAAAGGTCGACAGTGGTCGACGACGGTCGACGGCGATTGGCGATGGTCAAAGGCAGTCCAAGGTGGTTGATGGAGGTCAGCGGTGGTCAACGACGGTTTGTGGTGGTGCTGAACTTCAGGTCCTTCTCAAATTTTCAAGTTCTCTCGGAAGGCTTAGGCCCCGCTTTATGAGAGGGATGTGACTCTATTTATAATGTTCTGAGTGTAATTAATGCAGAAATATGAACCTTTTTGATTGGACGGTTCAGAGAGTTTCCTTCAATCAAACGGTATTTAATGAACATTTGGTGGTCTTATTGATGTCGGAATTGAATGATCTTGAGCTTGTTAGATTCGTCTTGTCAAGACGCTTAATTCGACTATGAACTTGCTAGATTCAACATCAGTTTGACCTTCCAAATCTGTCCGAAAATCTTCCAAGAGTTGTTTAAAGACTCGAATCGGCTTTGATTTGACTTGGATTTGACTAGTTTATATGATTTGGTTCATTTCATCGAGTCGATCAGTTTGACCATAAATTTGTTGAAATCAGAGTTCATTATGACTTTTAATTGAAGTCTAAATGTTTCTTGTTCAAAAAAGTGCCTTGAGATTCATGTCAATGCCTTGAGATTTATGCTGGATGATGAAAGTTTGTTGGTGGAGTGTGTGTGTATATATATATATGAGCCGCGTTCCCAGGTCAGTTGGTAAAGCACCTGTTTCGGCTATGTAAGTCTCTTCTGGTCTGAGGTTTGAATCCTGCCTCTGGAAACTATTGCCTAGAATGAGAGGGTCCTGTGAATGGGTTGGCTCATGGCTCGTGCTACCTAGCGTTGCTGGCGAAGCCCAAAGTGATTGGTTGGCAGTTCCGCCCATCAAATTATTTAATAGTTAATTACTAAAAATAAAATGCACTTTTTTAATTATTAAATTTATAAGTAATTATTTATTAAGATAATTAATAATTACTTAATTATTCATTTGTAATTGTTAAATTATTGCTTAATAAATGATTATCTTAATATAATTTTAATTTATAATTAATTTTTTTAAAAATAAATTAATTATGAATTAACATAACTATAAATTAATATAATTTCATTTAACAAAATTCATAACCAATTTTCATGATAAATTTAATTGAAATTTTAGTAACAAACTTAAAGCCTGATAGAAGTCATCAAATGGTTTTGTAGGATTTAACTCAATTTATTAGAGCTCATATCACACAAACTTTAAGATTTATCCACGCATAATTTGCAAAACCCGAATTTCCATGATTTATTAATACCATTCGAGTTAGAATTCATCCATGGCCATACAGCCCTTAAACTTGTAACAAAATCAGATGATTAAATTAAGTTTTATATGATACGACAACACTCTTACAAATCATTATTGTATGCCGTTTAAATACCACAGCCGTAGGTCCGTTTGACTGTACTTTTAACTGCCAAAACTCCTTTTTTTCAAAGTCTTAAATACCATTAAAAGTTAATTACATGGATCCAAAAAAACCATAAATTAAACAACTATTATTAATTTTAAAGATAAGATTTTAAACAACAAGCAAAGAAATGTGTCCTTCACCTGTCCGTACATTCACATATTTTCCATGCTTAAAATTGAAAAGACTTACCCCAGCACTACATTTACCTAGAAGCAAGATTCACTTCATCCATAACACCAATTCAACAAATGTAACAGATAAGAATGATAGAAAGAAATGAGAGGACAAATTAAATCATCTCACTTTATTTTAGAGATAGTTGACAATATTAAATAATGTAAACAAAGGTAAGAAAACGTGGTTTTCCCATTATCATTTCCTCCCACATCACGGATCTTCCTGCAAGCTGGAGAAGCTCTTATAAAAGCTTTCAGATTTCTCTTCCACATTTTCTATCTTTGAACAACTCCTAAACTCTCTCCATCTTCTTCTTCTTTTTGTTTCTTCTAGTGTTTTTATCTTCAACTGTTGCCACTTTTAACAACCATGGATGGCGGCCTTCATTTGCTTCCAGGCTTCAGATTTCATCCAACTGATGAAGAGATTATAACCCACTATCTGTTAGAGAAGGTTATGGATCTAAGCTTCAAGTCAATAGCCATTGGTGAAGGGAGCTTCAATGAGTGCGAGCCATGGGATCTTCCAGGTACATCAAATTTAAAACACAAAAAAAAAGTCTTTTTTTGCAACCTTTTAACTATTGATGTGCATGCATGCAGTTCCCTATCTTGGATTCCAATTCACTTTTAAAGTGGATTAAATGGGCTATTAAATATGATATCATATGCATTATGTACAGGAAAAGCTAATATGGGGGAGAAGGAATGGTATTTCTTCTGCAAAAGGGATAGAAAGTATCCCACAGGAATGAGGACCAATAGAGCCACATCAAGTGGCTACTGGAAAGCAACAGGAAAGGATAAGGAAATATTTAGGGGAAAAGGTTTCCTTGTTGGGATGAAGAAAACCTTAGTGTTTTACAGTGGGAGAGCTCCGAGAGGAATGAAGACAAAATGGGTCATGCATGAATACAGGCTTGATGGAAAGTATCAGTATAATAAATTTTCCACATCTCATCAGGTACATATATTGATTTTCAAATTAAAATTTTGTTCTTTCAAACATTGATTCCTCTTTATTTTCCTTCCCTTACATGGAAACAAATGTTCTCAAATAGCATATCATTTTTTATTTACCATTCTTTTAAGCAATGAGTATTTAGAATTTGCTTTACTTATGAATTAAAAAATTCTTAATTTAATATGAAGAGTATTAAGATGAATATTTGATAAAATTGGAAGGAAAAAATTAAAAGAAGGTATGTTAAAGGATAGTTTGAGTGACGTATGCCAATGATAATTTGGCTAAAAATAGGCAACATATACGAAAAAGGGCAAAATCTGCACTCAAATATAAATGAATAAATAAAATTAGTATTGCAAGATTAGTAAGGAATTAAATAGTGTAAACGATAAATGAATAAATAAAATTATTGCAAGATTAGTAAGGAATTAAATAGTGTAAACTAACATTACGCATATAGCAACAGCTTAAAGTAAAAGATAAATAATACTTTTACTTTCTTAGGCAGCATTCAAGCGGAATAAATTAAAAACTTAAGAATTCATATAAAAAATAGACTTATTTGGGTAAGTTCATCAATAATTTATTATTCTATGAAATTAAACATGATGATTTCATTTCATAAAAAGCTACAACATCACAAAACCACACAAGTATAACAACTAAATCATAAGTTCTAAATAACCAAATAATATGATGCATATAATGATTTATATATATGTGTACAGGATGAATGGGTTGTTTGCAAGGTGTACAATAAAAAGGATACAAAGAATAGCACAACACAGCAGGAAAAGGATGAACAGTTCCTTTGTGGATGATTTGTTAGTCGAAGCCCCCGATCAATCTCCACCTTTTGCAGAGCCTTCTTTCTTCTACAACTTTAGAAACAAAGACAATGAGGAAGCAAAAGGAAAAGAAAATGAATATATGCAGTCATTTTTCACAATGAGGCCGGAAAATCAATTTATGAGCCATTTGCTACAGGAGGAAGCAATGTTGAGGGCTGCATCTAACTCTGATGGAGCATCTTTTTTCTTGAGTGGAAATGGTGCTAAAATAGAGAAGAAGTGGAACTCAAACTCGCACTCAGTCTTCAGTGCTTCAATAGATAAAGGAATGAGCTCAGAAAGGAACTTGAAGGAGATTGGCAGCTTTCAATCATACGAAAAAAATCATTCTACAGGTTTAGGACAAGTGGATTTTGATTGTATGTGGGACAATAGATTGATTTGAAGGCCATTAATAATGCAAAGTATTATTGCTTTGCTCTCCAAGGAATTCATGCATGTTTGCATGTATATGTTGTTATGTTGATAAATTAGTTACACAATGGATGTCAAAAAAGTAATTAACATTATTTTCAGTGAAATAAGTTAGCTTGCAAATTAATAAATTCTAGATTTTTTTAAAATTTGTCGCAGTACCTTTTTTTTTTAATTTTTTTAGTAAACAATGGTGTAATTATTAAATCACATATAGTATGCATAATTGAAAAAAAATAGTATAAGCCACTTGTGATTGAAATATCTGTCATGACTAAAAAACATAGCTGGGAATTTTTTTCAAAGTCTCTAAAATTTTCTTAATCTTAATTATGATGAAAAGACATTAAATATTCATCTATTTCCAACTTGCACATATTAGTTCATCAACACATTAATAAGATCTTCAAACCCATGATGCGAAGGAATTTTAAGTAGTATAAAGTGCACGCTTTCCACCTTTCTTTAAGCTTAAACCTATTAGTTGAAAATTAGTGCTTAATAATGTTTTTTAGGCATATAAATATTAACAACATAGAGCTTAGAAAATTAGAAAGTATTGCATATTGATGATATCATATTTGACCAAATAAAGAATTCGAGAGCTTCATGGTTTCCTTCCACTCAAAAGCTTACTTGCCCCTACCAAATTCCTCTTTCAAGCGCGGAATCTGCACCAGATGTTTGCATGGCCTTTTTCTCCTACCAAATTCCTCCTTTAAGCGCGGAATCTGCACCAGATGTTTGCATGGCCTTTTTCTCCTACCAAATTCCTCCTTTAAGCGCGGAATCTGCACCAGATGTTTGCATGCCCTTTTTCTCAGGATATATATATATATAATTATAAGATCTTTAAACTCGAAGACCAAACGATTAACCGTGATTTAGGGATTAAAAACATTAATTACGAAGGGAATTTCATCATATTTTGTGTTTTGAAGTATTATTCATCACACAAATTATATTTAAAAAATGGAATGGTTTGCTTATCAGTAGTAGCTCACTTAAAAGACTAATTTTAACCACTTGTTTCTTAAAAACTCTAAATGTTGGGAGCAATTTTTGAAATATTTGTGTCGGATCATTGCTGTGAACTCACACCTTTAGGAAAGTGTTAGTAATGAGACAAGTGAGCAAAAACTATGGCGGAAGATGTTATTTTTCTTTAGAGAACATGAATATACATTGCTCAATATCTTGAGATCGATCATTTGTTAAATGAATTTCAAGCTCTTATTTTGATTTTGACATCATATTAATATTATCTCTATCAAAGCCTATTTTGACGTCTATCCCACATGCTCTCATTATGTTATATCTTTGTCACCCTATTCAGCCTTCATGACAATCCATCACAAAAGAATTTGACATTGATGCGGATCCGATCCTCTTGGAGAATGGGCGATGATCAACAAATCGTAGCAGGCAAACTAATGTCTCGTATTTAGGAGCTGGTAGTCAACTACTTATATTTGGTAGTTAATTTGTACTGGCTTACTAGTAATCAGTCGTTGGCACTCAACATGGTAGTTAATTTGTACTCAGTAATCCGCTATAGCTTGTCATTTAACTCCTGAGCTTGGGTTGTATAAGGTAGCATCGGGCTATACAATCCATAAATTGAAGATGCAATTATCTTCTCATATAATGTTGTACTCCAAACCATAAATTGAAGATGCAATTATCTTCTCATATAATCATGCGAGGACTTGATCCATAAAATTGATGAACACAAAAATTCTTTATGAAAATTGAGTCTGAAACTATTTTTAATACAAACTAATTACGTAATACTTCATTAATTTTCATATGCTTTTAGCTACAAAGGGTTAGAGATATCCATTCAAAATTGTTTGTCATGTCCATATTTGCCACTTGTTATGTTTATCGTAATGGCAACTATGTTGCATTTATTGCAAAAACAACGCTTTCCGCCCCCCAAATAGATCTGCATTTAGACTCAAAATTGCTTATTTAGAAACAAAAGACAAGAAATTTCAATGTTCTTAACCAATTTTTATTGGACCATCTAAACATAGACGCATAAAAAAAACAGAATATATAATTTATAAATTTGAATTCATTGTCTTCCGAGCAGTTAAAATAATTTTTTTTTTCATAAAAGATGAACATAAAAAATACAAATATTAATAATATCATAGTCATATTCGAAAGAGATTTTCATATCAGACGATCTTTTTCACTTTTCAGAGAGCAGAATACATTAGTCTTGTCAAATCATTTTTTATGTTCATAGAATCGATTTAATATTGGGATAAGCTTGTAAGTCCAAAGGGAAAAGTCATGTTTATCCAAATGTGCGCTTTAGCCAACTAGCCAAGTGGGCCTTTAAGGTTTCTTTCTCGTACCAGCACAAATTCGGATGCATGGAAATTGGAACAGATATGCATGCGTCCAACCTATCCTTTTACTTTCTATGACGGATGACTGTGAGATGATTTAAACCGATGCGCATTTTTGCTTTACTTTTATATTTTGTTGAAAGTTGGAGCATAATTTGAGTTCAATAAAGATTAAGAAATTATTTATCCGCACTACAGTATTTTAGAGTGTAACTTTTCAGGTCACAGATTTGAATTCCACATATTATCAGTTGGGCTTATATTTTCTCTTAAAAAAATGATGGAGGCGAACTTGTTGAACCCATCAAAATATATAATCTCTTAAGAGCACAACGCGAAGCTAGGCCAATCTGAAGCCTGGACGACCCGAGGTTAGGACGATCCGAAGCCTGGATGACCCGAAGCCAAGACATCTCGAGGCCAGGACGAGCTGAAGCCTGGACGATTCGAGGCCAGGAGGACCTAAGGCCTGGATGACTTGATATAGCCGAGTTGAAGGCTTATAGATGTAAAATACCAAAAGTAACATGTACAACCATGATTAACGTCAAATTAGAAATGCAATATCTTCATATTATTATCCATCCCCTATAAATAGGGGATCATTTCATTTAAAATGCACCCATTTTTAATTTTGGGCTCTCTCTCTTCTCCTATGTATAAAAATTCGCTTAAGCTCAAAATTACATAATTAAGATTCTAAACTAAATACATTTTACTATGTTATATCACTATTGATACCCTTATTCAATTTGTCTGTTCAATTATCTTATATTAACAAAATATTATGTTATGAGCAAGGATTCATGTCCCTCTAGTTAATGGTGAATACTATTTTTTTCAAGGTCATGAGTTCAAATCACTTTGTAATTTATTGCTCATCATTTCTCTTTGCAAAAAATCACTCGTTATTTAACCTTGGAAATTATTATCATATCTTATGCTGAATGAGTTTGGTAACTTGATTTAAATAAATATGACTTTCAAGAAGTAAGTTTATAATTAAAAAATAAAATCGATTCCTTGGATGCCCCATGAGTGGTTTAGTTTAAATGACTCGATTGCATTTGACTCTTATTGTGGAATTCAATCCAAAATGCATAATAGTGATCAATGAGATGTTTGTCATTTAGAGTTCTTCTTATCTCTTCTTTTGAACATCTGTGTAGGCCATGATGCAGACGGGGTATCCAAAGAAATATGAAATGAGACTTCAACAGTTAATAACATGTTCTTAAAGATTTCAATATCCTTCATTGTCATTGACTAAGAGGACAAATTCTCGGTGAATGACAGTTTCAATCAATCCTGAATTTTTTTCTTCCAATCCGAACCAACACAATGAGATGCTTACGGGAAAATTATTGCTTCCGATGAACCGCACGTCCGATCAATCCTGAATTTTTTTCTTCCAATCCGAACCAGTCAATGAGATGCTTTTGGGAAAATTATTACTTCCGGTGAACCGCACATCCGAACATCACATGTCCACGTCGCCGGCACTTTTTGTGGTCTGTTTGTCGCCAATGACTAAATGTGCAATCTTGGACGTAATAATTTTTTTGATGCATATGGTCTTAAACTTGAGATAATTAATGGCCACTAGTTAAAAATAAATGTATAAAATTTAAATATTGAAAATTTAAGTTACAGCACATTTAGTCTAAAAAATGTAATAATTTTAATTATTATTCACATAATTGTTTCAACTCTAAAATAGAATGTTTCATCATCTTAAAATCATATGGTTTAAAGAAGAAAAAACTATGATTTGCATAACAAAAGTTATAATTACAAATCTTGCTGGATTTGGCTAAACGGTTAATGTTAACCACAATAAGTTTAGCATTAAATGCAAATTAAAATTTAAAAAATGTGACTAAAATTTATTTTAACTACTTTAATAATTTAATAATCTATATTTTATGACATTAGGGATTGACAAACGGTTGGTAGTACTATTTCTTCTTCATGTCAAGATATTTAGTTTATGATTCCATCTTGAAGGCAATGTCACCAAATTATTTTTCTTCGTTATAATCAAAGATTTTCCCGGTTTGATTGCGTTTGTCTTGATTCTCTTATTCTTCTTCTTGTTCAGCATGTCATTAAGTTTGTACTTCTACCACAACCACCTACTAATTATAGCACGGATTGAGTTGGATGTTCTAGCTTTCAAATGAATACTTTGCCATATCTGCCATCAAAATCTTCAGATTTTTGCCACATTCTTGGAGATCTATTTGCATCTTCACATGTTGATTGTAGATCTATGCATAAGCGAACTTCTCCTCCATCATCACGATGGAAATCAATCTATAGTCAAAAAAGAGTATTTTTCTGGGCCCAATATATGATGCAATACAAATATAATTGACGTTGATACGCTGCCAAGAAATTTTCATCATCAAGCATGAATCTTGAGGCTGACATGAATCTCAAGACAATCTTTCGAGCAATAAACATTCATAGTGCTAATTTCATTAAACATTCAAACTTTAATTAAGGTAAGACGCAATATGAGTGCTATCAGACTCCTTTTTCAATATCATCTTCTCTTCTCTCCTCACAAGCAAAATCATCATGACCTTCCACTTTTTTTTGCTTCCATACCTATTTCTGTTAATCGATCGGATAAAACATTTCTTAGTGCCAATCTGATCAGGTTTAAATGTTTGCAGAGAGGCTAGCTTTGGGATTCCTTGTCAGGATAAATATTGTTCAACTTGAATTGTAGAACGGTACATGCGTATGGAAATCTCCTTGGGCAGTAATCATGAGGATGGCGACCATTAGCTTGCTTCTGACCCTTAGATTCCCTTCTTACATGAAAAATATTATATGCTTAGACTTGGAATTCCTGTATCTGAGGCCACGCTAGGAAATAAACTCTTTGATAAACTCGTTCTTGATGTTTGCGTGGAGTTGCATGATATTTATTATGTGGTTAAAATCATCATTTATTCACATATTTATTCATAAATATATAATATTTGTTAGAAGAGATTATTTTTTCTTGTGAAGGAATTCCTAAATTAATTTGTAATCCTAGTTGTGCATCTTGTTAAAACGTATTGTATGTGTATACATACAATTTGGCTAAAGACCGAATATTATAAAAAGAGTGCTATAAAGAGAGAATGAGATAGAAGAGACTTTGTAGGGAACATTGAGGAAAATATTAATTTCCAACCTCCGAAAAGCCGGAGGAGAAGGAGGTTTCTGTAATTCACAAAATTCGAGAGAGAGAGAGAGAGAGTGAACTTTTAGGAAAAAGATATGGAACCATTCAAAAAAGAGAAATCAAGAGGGAAAAAGTTGATCCTCCTCTTGTTCTTGTTAGCCCTTATATACATAATATAAATATATATATATATATAATTGTACGTCTAATATTAAGACATCAATGTCTGTATTGTTGGCTTTTCTCTGATGCCTTGTTAAAAAGTCGTGAAACAAGGGGTATTGTTGGCTAATGTCAGATGTTGCTGGTACGACAAACATCCTCAATGCCTAGGCGATATGACCGACTCTCAGTGATGGGCGTCATCTTTAAGAGATTAACGATGTTCTGGTTGGCCATGATGGCTTTTTTGAATTGTTACCTCCAAAGAGATATGTTTAACTCATCCTCTTAAAAAAAATGCAATAAGTTGGATCAGCTTTTACGACAGATGAGTTCAATTCAACTACTACGGCAGACGGACTTGATTCAATCACTTCGGTAAGTGGAATCGATTAATAAACTCTGACATGTGGGTGCGCGTGAGCGACTGTGGATAAAACATTTCTTAGTGCCAATCTGATCAGGTTTAAATGTTTGCAGAGAGGCTAGCTTTGGGATTCCTTGTCAGGATAAATATTGTTCAACTTGAATTGTAGAACGGTACATGCGTATGGAAATCTCCTTGGGCAGTAATCATGAGGATGGCGACCATTAGCTTGCTTCTGACCCTTAGATTCCCTTCTTACATGAAAAATATTATATGCTTAGACTTGGAATTCCTGTATCTGAGGCCACGCTAGGAAATAAACTCTTTGATAAACTCGTTCTTGATGTTTGCGTGGAGTTGCATGATATTTATTATGTGGTTAAAATCATCATTTATTCACATATTTATTCATAAATATATAATATTTGTTAGAAGAGATTATTTTTTCTTGTGAAGGAATTCCTAAATTAATTTGTAATCCTAGTTGTGCATCTTGTTAAAACGTATTGTATGTGTATACATACAATTTGGCTAAAGACCGAATATTATAAAAAGAGTGCTATAAAGAGAGAATGAGATAGAAGAGACTTTGTAGGGAACATTGAGGAAAATATTAATTTCCAACCTCCGAAAAGCCGGAGGAGAAGGAGGTTTCTGTAATTCACAAAATTCGAGAGAGAGAGAGAGAGAGTGAACTTTTAGGAAAAAGATATGGAACCATTCAAAAAAGAGAAATCAAGAGGGAAAAAGTTGATCCTCCTCTTGTTCTTGTTAGCCCTTATATACATAATATAAATATATATATATATATAATTGTACGTCTAATATTAAGACATCAATGTCTGTATTGTTGGCTTTTCTCTGATGCCTTGTTAAAAAGTCGTGAAACAAGGGGTATTGTTGGCTAATGTCAGATGTTGCTGGTACGACAAACATCCTCAATGCCTAGGCGATATGACCGACTCTCAGTGATGGGCGTCATCTTTAAGAGATTGACGATGTTCTGGTTGGCCATGATGACTTATTTGTATTGTTACCTCCAAAGAGATATGTTTAACTCATCCTCTTAAAAAAATGGCAATAAGTTGAATCAACTTATACGACAGATGAGTTCAATTCAACCACTACGGCAGACGGACTTGATTCAATCACTTCGGCAAGTGGAATCGATTAATAAACTCTGACATGTGGGTGCGATTCAGCGATTTCGGCGGATGAGCTTGTTTATGTGAGATAAGTGTTCCATAAAACAGGTTGTTAAAATTATATTAATCTCACACGTAAGTTCGTTAAAATATTAATTTCTTTTGTATTTGAATCTTTTATATTTGGTATGACAATTCTTTTCCCCATAAAACAGGTTGAAGCATCGTTGACCAAGTCAAGAAGGCAGGAATAAAAGTGGATAAGTGTTGCTGAAGTCTATTTTACCACCTCTGCATGACGACATGCAGCGGTCACTGAGGTGAAGTATGGTTTCGTAAGCACTGATAGTATTACATCTAAATACTTTAACAGTATCTTGTTCAATACTAAGCCTTTTCAATTAATGGGATTTGAAACTAGGGGTCTAAACGAGCCGAACAGGAGCGAGCCCAGGGTCAGCTCGTGTTCGTCTCGTTTATATTTCGAGCCCAAAAGTGTGTTCGTGTTCGGCTAGTTTGCTTAACGAGCCAAACACGAGCTGTTCACAAACAAAGGCGTTTTGGCAACAAGTGTTGTAATGCAGAACGTATTGAATCTCCAGTATGATATCCCCAGCAAAGATTTGCTTTTTGTTGCCTTCGGGAGGCCGAATGAGTGGAGCTGCCTGGAAGGTGAAAGCAAGAAGAAAGTCATCGTTAAGAAGAAAAAAACAGTTGCAATGGCAGATCAGGTGGGGTTGTTTGATTGACCCATCAACACTATGAGATGAAAAGCTCTAGCGACCGACCCAACCATTGATTTGTTGGCTCAACCTTTCACTACGACACAAGACCCACCGATTGAACGGGTCACGCGAGAAGTTGTTGGTGATCTACTGCCACACGGTGAGAGTGCTATATCACTTACAGTGTTTAAGTTGGATCTACTCATTGGTATGAGTCTTATTAGATTTCATTTTTTATGAAGTCTCTTTCCTTTTTGTTGTCTCTTGGTGCAGTCAATCATGCTCTGATAGCCCTAGATGATGACTCGCCACCTTAAATGTAGGTGAGAACCCAATCGTGGTGCTAGTTGAGGACGACAACTCTTGAGCGAGGATGGAGGAGTTGATTATCAGGGCAATCCTCTCAAGGCCCGCTGGGAAGAAAATAAAAGACTTCAGATGTCTCCAGCTCATTAGATCCCTGCCTGGCCAAGTTTGAGAACTTCTTTGCTCGGATGGTTGGGATCTATTGAGGCGAGGAGATATATGAGCAACTCAGTCGTGTGGAGAAAGTGGAGAGGATGGAGGAGTAGATAACTACTCTTTACCAGGAACTGAAGAATTCCAAAAGAGATCTCTCATATTCCATACTCAAGCCAAGATGGATCGAACGAATCAATTAATGTTTGGGGAAGAAATTTTGTATAAGCGACTGCTTCAATTGGGGTCTATGTTAACTGATGTGGCGATCAACCCCCTTTTAAATATTTCTTCTCGAGCTAACTTCTAATCACTTCTTGTAATCTCTAATGTCTATTTTAAGAATAAAATTTAATTTTTTGTCTCGTTTCTTATGTTGATGTGAACCTTCAGTGAATGTGTCTTTAAAATTACTATAGAATTCTGTTTTTACTCGTGTGCGACCATTTTGTTTCTTTTGTTTACTTATATATAGAAGTGAGAGATTTGATGACATTTTGCTTTTACTCTATCTTTTTCTCTTCACTTCTCTTTGTTCTATCGACTTTGACTTTTTACAGTCTGTTTGATGGCTCCAAAGTATTCTCCAATGGCCATCGAGTAGATCATATCAAACAATCGTTAAAGGATAACTCCTAACAAGGTGGATCAATTGCAAGGGATATGTATCTTGGATCCCATTGTTAAGCTTCAGATTGCTGACGAGAACGATCCAGTGACCACTTTGTTTAGAGACGACCTCATTTTCTACAATGATCAATTTTTCTTCAGTCTTTGGCTTACTTTCTACCGAGAGTTAGGACCGTCTTCAATTACTACGGAGTCATTCACCAAAATTTATAACAGTCATTAAGAATTATTCATGTTCTGTCATCGTTCAAGGATCTGATGGTCAATAGAGCTTTTTGACTACATATTTTTATTTCAAGTTGAGTTGGATGGCTTCAATTAGTTTGCCTCGAAATGCAAGTTCTAGCTATTGGGTCTAAAAAATAAAGTGAAAGGCCGGAAGCTTAATTAATGCCTTGGTTCTTGTCCCTGGGAAGGTATCTTCAGACCATTCCATTTGGTGACACACTGGCCAAGCAAAGAAGAAAGGGTCAGATAGAGTGTTGATGGAAACCAAAGATTGGTACATCAATATCTTGACCTGAAAACTAACAATCGAGTGTTACAACCAGACAAATTCGGTCAAATTATCAAGGAGGATTAGATGAACTCCAACACTCGAGAGGACGGAGGGGCACAACGATCCTCACCCGTATGGCCAAGTAGAAGGCCTGTGCGATCGATCATGCTAAACTTGCCTACCCTTAGACTATTAAAGTGGTAGGTCAATAGAAATCCCTGATGGTCCTTACTGTGGGAGAGTTGGAAAGTGTAGAAATAGTTTATTCCAAGTCTGATTCTTCAATTATTTTTCAAAGGATTGCGACTGGCGAGATAATCTTTTTTTAGAGGAAAATTTTTATGGTGCCCACCAAATGTTCTTTATTGGTTGCAGGTTTCTAGGTCACACAAAATCAAGAGTCCTAGAAGACAATGAGTCTTATGGAGTTGAGCAAGCGTGAGGGGGAGGCTTTAGTTGAGAGATAAGAAACTATATCCTCCACTCCTAGGTCAGTAGTTCCTTCATCGACCTTCCGACCAGGGATAAAGTGAATCGTCCTTTTATGGTAGACCCAAGTAGGCTCGAGTCCAAGTCTGAGTCTGAACCCTGCTAAGAGGAGGTGTGGTGTAAGGGGAAGGCGCCCGCGATCGATTTAAGTGGCTTGCCTCCCCCACCCTTATGTTTCAAAAGAAGCAAAAAGTGAATCACGCTTTGATGGGTTCTTCTATAAGATGAGGAGACAAAGATGAGCACTAGCTCAAAAGGCAAGTTTGCTCTAATTTATTTTATAAGAAATTGGTATTCTAACTTCCCTACGGTGGCTTTTTTACCCTTCGACTATTGTTGATGCCATCTGGTCTCTCGCTTATGAAGAGGTCCTTCTGAAACACAGCCTCTTGGGCATGTCTCAAGCAATCGATAGGTTTCAATTGATGGTTTGGGAAGTATCTCATTTTTAGTTGATGTTCATTCTTTGGGAATGCAAAGAACAATAGGAGATTGAGCTAATATTAGTAGTGGGCGAAGAAAGGGCAAAGGTAGCTAAGGACTAGGTGGAGGTGGTCAAAGCTGAAACACTCAACAAACATAGTTGTTCTTATTCACATAAAAGAAGAATCAAGCGATGAAGAATTAGATGGAAACAATGAAGATGTTCGATGATTTTTTGTTGAGCTATCCTCTCACCTACGTTTGGTGGCTCATCAAGGAAAGGGTTTCCTTCAACATTGGGTGCATGGTGAAGCACAGTTGATCTCCCACAAATGGATATGGAGAAGTTTGCCACTCTACTGTTAGACTCATAGGAGGGGTAGGAAGAAGAGAGCGGTGAGGATGATGAAGAGTCATTGAATGTAAAACCCGCCCTCAGATTTTTCCCATACTTCAAAAAAAAATTATTTCTTTTGTACGCTTTGTAAATAAATGTTAGAAAGTTTTTGTAAATTTTCAATCATAAATGAAATTAAAGTTAATGATTTGTTTCACATTTATTTTTGCACTTTGCCCTTATTGCGTATTTTACTTTTCTTGGGATGTGTGTATCAGAGTTGTAATATGTCTAAATTCTACTTATTCTCTTCCTTTCTTCTTCGAATCAGCTCAGATTGAGCTTATGAAGATTGGAGACTTGAAGACCTTTGAGTCAAAGATCATTCTTGTTGTCATGCCACATGACTATATCATTGATGGTTCAGCATTAAAAGGGTGTTAGGGGTCCTATAAATAATTTTTCAAAGGATGCAGATGAATCAGGATCATTGATAGGACCATCTCTTATCCATTGAGCCACCCTTTCAGAGGGTGTATTGAATTTGGTATCATAATTGGTCATCACTCACGAGGAGCTTGAGATAAATAAAGATGACTTATTTTCTATTATTGAAAGATTGGAGTCTGATGATGCTTCGGCGTGAGCTAAAGCCAAAATGTCAAAGATGTATGACCAAGTCACTACTTTAAAAAAATAAATTAAGGAGATAAAGTACCATGCCTTTGCTTTATAAGAGAAGGTGGAGGCTAGCTTGGGTATAGCTCTCGGAATATGTTAAAAACTTGATGAAGTGAATGTTGGTCTACTTCAAGTCCAAGAATGACCAAAACATCTTGATGACAATTTGTTCATTTCTGGTGGAATAACAACCCAGACAGGCTTCTCCTGTCCAGTTGTATTTTTCCAGATGACATTAGAACGTACTAACTTGGTCTTGTAGTTATATATATCTGTTTGTGCCTTATTTTCTGTAAATCTGGCTCAATTTGTGAAAATATGTAAGGTGTTAATATTTATATGCTTGACATACCTTGATTTGACTCTTTTTATTTCAAATATCTATGTTGAGGGAATTTAATTAGCTAAAAGGAATTCCCATTGTGAAGTAAATTTAATTAGTTGGTGCACTGGGTCATTTCACAAGGTGGATAGTCTAACTGATTAAAAAAAATTGTTGAATCCAAACGGATGAGTATGATTATAGAGATTTTGGTACTTGTCTGATTTATTCTCGCCCGACCCAAGTCTAATGCATGTCTTGGTCACTTGGTTAGGTCATCACTTTGGATGGACCACACTGTATGTCAGGCATATTAAGTGGATCCTATCACAGCCTTCATGGAGGTAACTATTGAGATTTGCTACTGGGGTGATTTTCATGCTACCAATTATGGATCGTGTTATTAATAGATATAGAATTGTTGTCAGAGCTTGACCTGCTTCGAGCTAGGAGACATAGAGTTTATTGATGCTTGAGCATTGTAGTTCAGTTCTTACATGATTTATCAATCAGACATTTGTTCTTCATTGTTGGTTATTTAGATGTTTTTTTTTATCATTTGATTGTTACCCATCAATGTCTATTTTGCGGTTCGAACAGAAACTCTGCTAATGGGTCAATTTGAGTTTATCGAGTGTTGGTTGATTTTTTTTATTCCTTACATGACTTCTAAAATCCTGTGAGTTCTAGTTGGACTTGGAACAGTATGTAAAATTAACAAAATTTTACATAACAATTTTTTTATGTAATTGATAATGAAATAGAATGGTATGAACAGCTCAACTGGGTTTGTTTGTGTGCTTGTCATTATGTAGCGGACACTTATTATATTGAGTCAGTCGTTAATCAGGATATTGAACCTAAATCTCCCAGTGGGTGGGGGTGGGCAAGCTTCTTCATAATGAGGACTGGAGGAAGTACATGAATCATGTCTTGGTTTTTACCCTTCGCTTTTGGGGTCCCTCTACTATAGGTTTTGAGTGGAGGGCTCTACTTGAAAGAAATAAGAACACATTTATACTCCTCAGCTAATATGGAGTTGTTTGTCAGCTCCAATTGAGGGTTTGTGAATTTCTCTAAGGCTTCAAGGCACTGGCAAATTGCACCCTAACATTCTTCTTAAATCTGCAAACAATGTAATTACTCCAAGTTGTAATCCATTGAACCACTTGAGGGTAAACTCCCTCAGAATGGTAATGAAGAGATGACATTTTAGCACCTCAGTATGCTTAAATAGATGTCGTTCAATCGATGAAGACTCAACACAATCAAAGTACTGGGAGTCACATTATCTTTCTATAGTCAAGGGGACTCTTTGGTCGTTAGGCGTTGACCCTTCATTCGGGGGGTCGCTCTCTTCCCTGAGTCAGTGCATCTTGAATGGTGTCTAACATTTGATCATTCAACTCCTCGATTTGCTAGTTTACAAACTCTCTAATGCACTCCATGTTATCGGTGCCTTTATTATGGGTTTCCTCTCATTGGGCTACTCCTTTTCTTGTTTTTGGCATGATTCACGCTCACTACATATTTTAAGATGTTGAATCCCGATTTTTCTGTAGTTCACATCAAAAGAATAGAGCATAAGTATGGAGAGAGAGAGAGACAGAGAGAGAACTAAATAGTAAGATGTCATGTCAATTATGTCTTATTCATAAAATAATCTCCCTATTTATGATAGAGAGGGTACGGTGTGATGAAGTTATATTTTTTTTCAATTCTTTAAAGGGATGTGTATTGGGTATTTTTGATATTTTACATGTATGAGTTGATCGTTCGACTGCTCTCTAAGTCGGTTGGCTAAGCTCAATTGGCTTCAAGCCGATAGGATTAGCTCGGTCAGCTGAGATCCCCTCCACTTGATGGGATCAGCTCAGTCGACTGAGTTTGGTTGATATAAGTCAACCTGTTAATACGGTCTAGTTGTCGATCCTTGAACCCTAATGAGGGGTCTTTGTATATCTCTCCAGTGGTTTTAGATGTTAAGGACCCGTATCTTCCTTGAATCGACTCTCCTTTGATAATTGGCTTGGATATCATTTCACCTCATTTTTGTGTGAATTGCTTGTTCTTATATCCTCCGATCATCATTGGTTTGTCTCATTATTCGATCAGCTTTGACCTTGCTAGCTTTCACTTGGTCTGACAAATGCAACTCATGATCTTATGTCTATGGGCTCTCCTTCATTGTACTCTTTCCTTTTGCACCGTCAAATCTCCTCAGGATCAACGCTAGCACATTTTTTATGTACAATGCATATTTTTAAAATAATTGTATGCATTTATTTCAAAAATATATTTCCATTTTTATAATTAATATCTTTCTTAAATCTTTTATCTCATTCAACTTCACTCTCCAATTTGAAGAGTAAAAGAAAAAAAAAAGTTGCGAGAAAAAAGAAGAATCCAAAATTGAGGATTTCACTCTCCAATATGAAGAGTAAAAGAAGTTGCGAGAAAAAAGAAGAATCCAAAATTGAGGAGGTTTGTAGAGGAGCTTGGGCAAAAAAGTAAATCCATTTCTATAAGATAAGATATAATTTCCTTATTGTAAAATTCAATAAACTCGTTTTTTTCTTAAATGAATTGTGTGTTTTATAATTTTCTTATGGACTTAACAATAAAAGTTTTGTGTTTTACCCTTTTGTGTTTATTAGCAATTTTCATGATTTAAAAATAGAATCTGCATACTGTAAGATCTCAAGTTTGCATTCCTATCATTATAGAAAATTCAGTGATTATTGGCTAACAAACCACTCGACAATCACATTTTTCAGCAGATAAGTTTGATTTTCAACCAAATTCTGGCGGATAACTGTTAATCTGGTAATAGCTTGCCTGAAATACAAGGTTCATTGAAATTTTTTAATCAACAATTATTTTTGGTTGATTAATGGCTGATTTAATAAAAGTAAATGTATAAGGGGAGAGGGGAAAATTATAAGCTTCTTTAAATCAAAGAATAAATTATTATTATTATTTGTTATTTTAGTTTTAATAGCATGTTAAAATAATTACTTATATTATTGTTTCTAACAAGTCTACTATTGACACTAAGTTCATACTAGTATTGTACTTACTAAACATAACACTTGACATGCATATTAGTTCCCTTGAAGCAAATATTATTATTTATTCTAGAAAATATCTATTTTTTTAATATATATGGTAAAAATTGTAATAAATTTTGAGTGATCTATTAAGATTTTATTACTCACTATTATTTCAGCTATTAGTGTTATTTCACGAAATGGTAAGGTTCAGATTAAGTAGAGATTTTTTGTCATTATTGATATCATAAATTTAGGTATCTTGCTATTTTAAATCTATTTTTATTGACAAGTAGGTTTATAAACATATTTTATTTATGGATAGTGATTTTTTTTATATTCACTTTTATTCAATAATTAATGATATTAATGAAATTATGTTGGTGTTTTATTTATCATTCATATGATGATATAATGATGTCTCGATATTTGCAAAACTTGTAAAAAAAATTCTTCCAAATAAAGTTTGGATAACTAATTGATTGTTATGCTCTTGATATTATGACACATGTCAATGTAGTGGGTTGCATTACTTGGGTTGTGGCATGGATGAATGATGAGAGGCATAACCACTTTTAATCTCGTTGCAAGAAGCTAAGTAATAATTTTGTCCAATATGATGTAAAAAGAAATAGGCCTATAATCTAAAGGGATGTTGGCACATGATCATTAAGGATCAGGACAATAGTTTTAGTTTGACATTTCTAAGAGGCCTCCTGATATAAAAAAGACACATCACTGTATGACAAACCTATTTACAAATAGGATCCTAAGAAGAAGAGTGTATATTAAGGTATAACCAACCAAGGATAATGTTTTTTTAGCAAAATAAATCAGCTTTTTTATTTCCTCGCAACTAATTGAGCAATAAGGCCTACGAGAAGTCATTGGGGAATTGTGTGGTCATAAGAAAAATCATGAGTATTAATGAGGTAACAAATAGAGAAGTTAAATAAGCTTATGAAATTAGTAACAACCACAAAGGTAATGTCGGCCTAAGAGGAGAAAATCTCGATAACAATGAAAATTTCTTTGATGTGATTATAGTTTTTCCTGCCCTTAATCTTTCCATATAAGAAATGAATATCATCTTTGACATAACAAAATCATATGATTTTGACTCTTTGAATTAGAGTGCAAAAATATGGTACCATATTATTTAGATTTTTGAATAAAATGCAAAGAGATGAGTTTTGTATATTAAAGTCAAGTTGATGGTAAATATTATATTTTTGCTTTCTAAAGACTATATCAAACAAATAACTGTTTGGCATATATGTCTTGCTCCATTCTTATTGGATTTTTTAAAGTATGGGTGTTTTTATACACAAAGTAAATAGAATCACCATGAAAGAATTGAGACAAAATTTTGGAGAGGATATTATTAAATGTAAGAAGAGGAGCACAACAATTCTTAAATTGCAACATTTATTCTATAGAAGCGGTAGCAATAATATGTTAAGGGGCAGTGATCTAAACATCATGGACCTTTGGCTTGGCAATAATGGAAAGAACAACTTCAATCATAGCATGTTTAATGTGTATGGTGTTTTTTCAATTCGTTATTATGCCAAGAATAAACAAGACTAATATATGATAAATTCTTTAGTTTCATGTTAAATATCATATAATTGAAATTCCGAATTTTATTATATAGAATGCAATTTCCACCATATTTTTCAAAATTAGAAAAAGAAAAAAACAATTAATATATCCAAAAACAATCCAATGACTTGAAATGTTGCTGACAAAAGGCCTTGGGAGAGTTTCGCAAAAGAATACTATTATTGTGACACTTAATAACATAACAACAGCGCGGTGAACAATAATTAAAAAAACCACAAGAAATAAATAACAAAAGATGAAAAGAAGATATTGCAGGCCTATCATATTAGCCAAATATGCCTAGAGTGGGAGGCAATGAAGTTATTATAGCATCCTTCGTTGTCAAAGAGTCTATAAGTTACCAGATTAGACTGACTTGCCTTAGTTTTAATGAGATGGATGAGGTCAAGTTTATATAAGTGAATGAGCTCCTTGAAATTAAATACATTATCCAACTCATAGAAACCTCTATCATTCATGGGAGGAAAATATAAACTTTTTACTTTTAGAACTTTTTCTTATAGGATTTTTTTTTGTCTTGGAGGTTTTGGAAAGAAGAGAATTTTACCAAGAGATTAGAAGCCATGATCGACTATCATTCATGGGAGGAAAATATAAACTTTTTACCTTTAGAACTTTTTTTATAGAATTTTTTTTGTCTTGGATGTTTTGGGAAGATAGAGAATTTTACCAAGAGATTAGAAGCCATGATCGAGTCATTCAAGATAGATAATGACCAAAAATGAAAGTATTATAAAAGAAGGGTTTATTATGTTTGAAACTATCAGGATCAAGAGAGTTAAGTTCGATCATTAATTTATTAGTTGTAATACAAGGACGGGAAGAAGGAAGAGTGGGAGTTGTATGGTAATGTTGTGGAGGATTTGTCACATTGGTTGATGCAGGGACGCCAATTTTAGCAATGTCTAGCCTTGCGAAAAATGACATACAAAATTTTGAAGAAAATTTCATTAGTGGGATGAAATTTAGGCATCCATTTTTTTATGATGACTTCATGAAAAATAATAATTAGATAAATATCAATTGATTCATATATTTCATAATGTATATTTTACTTTTTAAAAAATAGAGATAATTTCTACATGATATGAAGGATTTGAGTTATATAAATTTAAAAAAATAACCCATTTTGAAAAAAAAAAAGACCACATTGCAATAGTCACAGCTAAAAAGAAAAGCTTCAGAAAAAATATTTTGGGTACTAACGCATGGCATATGAGTACCACGAGTGCAATAGAGAAAGTTCCTTGGCACAAACTCAATAGTTCCAAATCAGGAAGTAGGAAGGGCTGGTACGATAGTTTGTCATACGACGGACGCTCGAGGATTGACCCAATCCATAAGTGAAGCGGATTTAGATTCAACTTGCAATATCTCTAAAAGCTAAAAAAGCTAGAGCCCACAGAGCGAGTCAGAAGCTCTCTATCCAAAAATGCAGTTTGATGCTCTTAAATAGACTCTAAAGATAAATGGAAAAAGGCAATTTCATGAAGGGATGACTTGGCATCCGGCCAAGGCTAGAGGGTAAATATTTTATTCAGAAAAACAAAGAGTTAGGGGAAGGGAAATACCCAAATGAGGATGGCAAAATTGAATTAGTATGGCAATACTTTCAACTAACAAAACTCCCCATGCTCAACTTCTTCCTATTACCTCTCAGAACCCTCAAAAACTCAATTCGAATAAATAATGATCAGAAAAACTTGTCTACAAGTGAATTTCATTAGCACTAACAAAACAATCTACATCAAGATCAAAAGAATTGCATACATATCTGAAGTCAACATGTTATCTCAACTAAAGTACTTACGAGTGAGTGCAGCACATTTTTCTCTCATCTCAATTAGAAATTATTAGTGAGCACAGATTATCTATCAATGACTTTTTTAAGAAAAGCGACTAAAATTATTGTGCCAAATCTACCTTTCTGGAAAACTTTTAGCGATATTATAAATGTTTTCATTTTGAGAAAAAATTAACATCACAGTTCTTGCCACTATTCATTATAAAAGAACAGCTACAAAATAATGGCCAAACATAAGTGCAACAAAGATTTGAAAAGCAAAGCTAAAAGAACTTATCCCAAACAAACTTAATCTACGGAAATTTACATTATTATGTATCGTTATTTCAATACGATCTCAAAATATAAAAATGCAAATAACACAGAAATAAATATCTATGAAAAACAAAGAACCATAAACTAAGCTCAGCTAATAATTTCTCCATCTTAACAGAGCAAAAAAACTATGTTAGGCCTGCAAAGTTGGAACTGCAAAAATAACATTAATCGATAGCCACAAAAATGATCACTGATATCTAAAACAATCAAATAGGGCTGAATTATCTTTACAATAACAATGCAAACGCCAATCGAAGCAACATAGTACAAGATAGCAAACCCACCCATTCTTATTCTAACCAAACCCCCAATAACCACAGATTATTAATTAATCAGTCAGCCCTAACGATGAAGAAAATATAAGAAATTTAAGCATATTCTACACGAATGCAAGCGCTGGACTAACACAAGAAATGACTAAAGCTAAACAAGATTGGATGATCTGAAAGCACCTGACCAAGGAGTCATCTCTGAGAAGGCTCCACAGTCCTCACATTTGCGCCTGTCAGTCCTTCAAGCCTGTCCTTCGTTATTTCCACAAAGTGACCTAACATTTCATGAAATTGCTTCAGCGCGGACAAGGGCAAGATGATAGACGAGCGATCAGGACCAGCCACCTGCACTTGCATATAAAAAGCAATCACATAATGGCGCATTAAACCATTCATTTGATGAACAGAAACAAGCTAAGCAATTGAAATAGCAATTCAAAATATGAAATAATTCATTCTAGCGGTGGTCCTCAGGATGGCCTGAAGCAATGATTGGGCTGCCTCCATGGTGATCTGAAGGTTATAAAATTGAGTCAGGGAAACAGCATCTTTATAAAAATATGACAGTAAAGCCCCCAAAAAATTCTTTCATAAAAGATCAAAAATATCACCATTTTTATTTTTTACAAATAAAATGTACCACACCATGCATAGATTAGGTGGTATATATGTTATTTTTTACAAGTAAAATGTACCATATCATGCATAGATTAGGTGGTACATATGTAAAAAAATGAAGTTTAAGTGTTAGACATACAAATACATAAAAAATGAGTGGTATTTATGTAAATCTTCCTAAAAACAAATAAGATTAAGCATAATAACACTAGGCATAACTTGCTTTAACCATAAGAGATGGTGCTACGAAAATCCACACTGCAATATACTCCACTTCTTCTAAATATAAAGCAAAAGAAAAAAAATCAATACATTTTCTAGAAATTAACTGAGTATTATCTTCCAATTAACTTGGCACTTGGCAAAGTCTGTGACAGAGTAGATTACAAGCAAAAATAAGATAACTTCCTCGGATGTCAAAACCCAAGTGTTCATGTGCACTCTAATATCTAAAATTATTTTTCCAATAACCGCATAACAATTAACCTCATACAGCATGCCCAAAATAATGAAATAAGATACAATTGAAACTAGTTGATTACCTCTGATATCCGCAGGAAATGACCCCTATTATTGCTTCCTAAATCAAAGAAAAACCTTTTTTGGTCTGCTCTGATAACTTTGGATAGTCCCATGCTCCCAACTTCATCCTGTGGAGAAAGCTCAACTAATCTATCAACATTTAAGTCGGAACCTGAAACCGGTTGAATGCTATGGCCTGATCCTGATATGAAACCAGCTCCCACATCATCTGAAAGACCTGGAACTCGTTCTGAGGACTCAAGGTGTTGCTGATTCCAAGAGAACATAATCAGAACACTATTGATGCTCAGAGGCCGTTTGGGATCACTTTTATTTATTTATTTCTATTTTTTATTTTATTTATATTTTGAATTGAAAAAAACATATGTTATTATTTGATTGAAATCTAGTTATTTTTAAACACTTAAAAGTTATTTTGAGAGTTTTCAAAAACATACAAATTTGTTTTTAGAAACAAAAAATAAAATAAATTGAAAAATACATACTTACAAACATGTTCTCAAAAACAAAAGAAAAAATAAAAACAAAAAAAAATAAAAATTAAACAAAAAAAAAAACCCAAACAAGCCCTCAATAAAAACACCTGATTCGGCATGAAGAACCGGGACGCTTCTTCACTACTTAATTTCCATGTTGATAATTAAGCACCTGATTCGGCATGAAGAACCGGGACGCTTCTTCGCTTATTTCAAGTAGAATGTTTCTGAATGCTGCCCAACCTTCCTCACCAGAGCTTCCAGCTGGTACAATAATTGTACTGCGGTTCCTACTGACTGAAGCTTCAGAAACCTATTGATTGAGCATGTCAGCATTTAATACTATAAATGGAAAAATTAATGCCATGCATGATTAACATAAATCTCTCCTCTGCAAAGTGTAGAAATATAAAAAGATAAAGAAAAGTATGATGAGAACGCAACACTAGAATATAAACAGTAAATTTGTCTTATTGCAAGAACTAATTTGCAAAGCATCCAAAGTTTAGCTGTTGCTCTATATTATCAATTTCCTTGCTCAAGCAGAATTCTTGAGTGTTAAAAACCATCCAGCTTTCACTTTCCAATATGACAACAGCTCATTAAAGGTTTACTCAAAAAATGAACATAAAACAAATAAAAAAATATTTATATAAATGAGGGTTACAAACAACAATGATATTTATCCAAGTGGGCAAGCTGCTTGAGGTTGACTGATGATAAGTTAATTCCAAGAAGAAACCAAAGGTGACGCTCAAGTCAATTCCACTAATACAGACAATTCCATAAATCAGGCTAAGTATCATCACCCTTAATGGAACATAGAAGGCTTTTCTGTTTCAGCTCCGTTAGGGCTCATATGGGTTGCTTGTAAATAGAATACAACTTTTAAAAATTAGTATTTTCATTTTCACATACTTTAGGTGTGAAAACAAATCATTATATTTGAAGCCAATTTGAGAAGATTTGTGAAATTTAGAATATATATTGATTTATAACTATACGTTCAACCAAATGAAGAAATTACCAATTTTCAATGCCAAAAGTGGTTTCAATCTCAAAGCAACCAAATGAAGCAGCATCAGAAAAGAAAAAAAGAACTTGAAAGTCTCGTTAACAGAAGTACAGCTGATTTAACACAAAATTAAACAGTATAAATATTCCTTTATTTTCTAAATTAGGCTAAAATGCAATTGCTATGATAATAATTTTATTAAAGGGTAGAAAAAACAATAAAACTCTCCACCGTCTAAAATCATATAGACTTGACAAATTTTTAAAATTCACATCCCAAATATGAACTTAGTAGAGAGAGTTCACAGATATGTAAATGGATTAAAGGAGCCTTTGATATAGCTGTTGAAAAGATTCATATCATCATAAACTGCATGGAACATACATGCACACAAAAAGGAACTCGAGGCTCACAAGTTTTCTATCACACATCAGACATGAGGCGGCAAAATAGTGGATCAATTATTTGGAAAAATTAAGAAAAAGAAAACACAAGGCCATTACTTCTCAAAAAAAAAAAAAAAAAAAGAAAAACTAAGCTGAAAGGGTTACGTATGCAACATTAGATGATTAATTACAAATCAAGACATGCAGCTAATTTGTGTGGCTTTGTTTAGAAACTGCTATGCAGTAAGAGAAAAATGGAGACAGATTTTATAAAATTGCTCGTAGAGGTGCAGTAATAGAAGAATCACTTTAAAAAACAGAGTTTAATAGAAATAAGAATGTTAAGATCCATGTAAAATAAAATAATAAAAGCAAATAGTATAAGATGACCTAAAAAATAAAACAAGTATAGTTAATGTTATAGGAATATTATAGAAAAATAATTAGCTAAAAATAGACAAAATAAATTGAACAATCATATAAAACTCACCATCATGAATACAGAACAAGTAAAGTAGGCCCAAAAAAATAATATATGGCTAACAATGATGATGGTGACGATCATGATGATGAAAGATAATTGTTGGTGTCACCAGTGCATCTTTCCCAACTTTTTAAGGGATGGTTTGGCAACTTCCGGGATTTAACAAAAGTATAATTTAGTAAATGCTATAAATTCAGACTTAGTAAATCTTGGAGTGGTTAAATCATAGTAACCATTTGACATGATATAAATTAAATCCGATTAAATCTTAAGAACCAATTTAACAACTTCTTCTAGAATTTAAGTCAGTTCAATTAATTAGGATTTAAATAGTAATATTTGAAGAAAACATTTGAAAGATGTTAAGTTAGTGATAACAAGTTTTTTATTTAATTAGTAATTTAAATTTCAGTAATTAATTACTAATTAGTTTAATATTTGATAATTAATCTTTAATAAATTTAATATTCAATAATTAATCATTAATTAATTTTTTTAAAATCCTATATCAATTTTCATTAAATTCAGATAAATTATAATTAACTTAAAGTAACATATTAATTAATTAATAATCAATAATCATTTGAATTATTAAAAACTAACTTACAATTAATTAAATTTATCAATTTTTAATTAATTAATATTACTTAATATTCTTAAACTATTTAAAATAATTATTCTCCTTTCTTGTTATACTCAGTTCTTTTCACCGAGACCTATGCAAGCCTAGTCCTTCAACCATATCTCCCAGCTCTCCTTCGCTAGCATACAACAGACCAAAGCCTCCATCTTCTTCCTCTCGGTTAGCTCAACAGCATCCAAGCCTCTCAATAGGCCTGTGTCCCACCCCTCAATCTCCAAAACCATATTCGTCTCTCCCTCTCACAACGTGAACATCACCCTGCTCACAAATTTCCTTGTGCCATACCCTCTCCTCGACTTGCCTGTGCTGTCTCGGCCAGAAAGTTGCAATGAGAGACCGATGATGCAGGTAACTCCCCCAATTTGTGACTTCTATCGCTTGCTTCCGTTAAATCTATAAAACTTCTCTATGTCAAGAAATGGGGTTGAAAAGGAATTTAACATTACAGCAGGTTTAACTTATCCAAAAAGACAAGCTGGTATGATTTAAGGTTCAATCCCACTTAACTCTTCCTCAAATTCGCTACCAAACAGCCCCGAAGAACAACTCCAAATCAGAACTATATTAGATATGAGTTTTATTTAGTTCATTGATCTAAAGCTAAATAATGAATTGCATAATTTTTAGAAACTTCAATGACCAAAGATAAAGGAAACGATCTTAAGGAACTCATATTTAGCATATTTAAGCAAAGCCCGTCACATCGCAGGATATAGCTGAAATTATCTTGCCTCTATTACTTGAACATTATTTGATAAGAATTGTTCAAATTTAACATATTCAAAAAAACAACCAAAATATTCCAAAACAGCCAAATTTTCTCTTCAAACTATTATTTAAGGAACATTATATACTTTGAAAAACATCAAAACTTATTTTTTCCTTGAAAAAATGAAACTGACATAAGAATGAGTTCCACAAAATTCAGAAGTTGCTTCGTTCAAGGTAAAAAAAATGTTATGAACATAAAATGCAAAACTGAAATTAAAATAAGAACAAAAGAACTATATTACAATTCTGTAGACTAAATATGATCAATGGTCCTCACCAACTGAACCTTTCCATAAATAGACCTAGGATAGCTTGTTAAAATCATAAAGTTCCAAAGTAATTCATGCGAGAAATCATAAAAAAGAGGGGAGCCATTGTACCCAGACTCCGAAAAACTATGATTAGCCGCCAAAATGTAAATGCAGTGCCACTGAAGTGTTGAGGTGGAAATTGTGGGTTTAAAGAGGCTAGTAAGTTAATAAGGCACGAGAAGCTGGTGTTGAAGAGGCTAGTGCAGTTGGTAGGGCTGGAGTGGTGAGTGGGATTGGAGAGAGGCTAGGTGATAGTGTGGTAGATGGAGATAGTGGGTCTAATAGTGTAGGTGGATTGGGAGAGTAAGTGTGGTAGAAGGGAATTGTAGGGTGTAGGTGGAGTTCGTTGGATTGAAAGGCTTAAGAGGGGTGGGAGAGGTTAAAAGAAAATGTGAACTTCTGGTCATCTTGTGGGATCTTTTATTTCAAAAGCAATTTGCTTTATTTTTTATTTTTACCATGCATTTTTTGTTCATTGTTGATGGTAAGGCAGGTGAAATGAGACAGTGGGAGAAAAAGTCCTAATGTTGAGCATGTGCAGAATTTTTTATGATTTGTAGTATTTCCTTTGTTAACACAGCATATAATTTATCAAATTATTATTCCAAATGATTGAGTTCATGTTTTTCCAGAAAGAGGCATATGCCTAGTTATAGGACTAAGGTAAAAAACATAATAAGAAGAGACATTATTAGCACGACTCTCTGTATATTTAATTTAGACTCAATTCAGGTATCAGATGCATAAAAAAGCATTGTGAGCACACTGTTGAGTGCAAAACAATAGTGTCAGCGAGATGTGATGTGGTTGCATGCAAGCACACAATTGTCTACCACAAAGGCTGGGATGCAAGTCGAGTGCATCGGGATGCAACTCAACTATGGGTAACACTGGTAGCAGGATGTTGCGTGGCTACACATAAGTATGAAAACAGTAAAGGTTACAGGATGAAGCTTGGTGCAGCCAGATGCAAAAAGGATGTTAGTTGGCAGCATGCAGCTGGTCAATAAAAACTATTTCAACCAATATATTAAAGCCAATTATGTAGAAAGCTTTTAAGTAGTATAAAACAATTATTACTCCAAACGGTGTCGGCAAAAATCATAAATTTTCAACTTACGTTACATTTAAAAATAAAAAAATAAAAAAATGTGATAAATAGAAAAATTATACAAATGCATGCAAATGACATTAAACATATAAGTTTATAGAATAAACAACATTGAGAAGATCTATTCTCCGTTACTATCTTATTCCAAGCTTATCATCACCTATGCTACCCTCACCACAGGATTCATAAACCTTCATCTCTTCCTCTATGCCTCTATCTATTGAAATCATGTTCTTCCTCAAGTTCCATAGTTCTAAAACTCGAAGCTCTTGTAATAACATCTGAACTGTTTTGTTTCACATCACGAATCCTTTTTTCTCAAATGCTTGATGCTTTTTTCACATCATTTCATGTTGGTTTTTATTCTACAAACTAAGTAATCTTTGGTATTTGAAGTATTAGCATTCATCTCTCTAATCAAAGCAAAACACTCACCTCATTGTTTAGCACCTTAAAATAAGGCACTTAGCAACATTGCGGCAACGCACCATGAGTCCCACACTTTTGGACAATGGCTTGTATGCACCAACAAGTAGTAGCATGTATGCAGGTATGCAATGAGTCGCAACAAGGTACACAGTGGAAATCAATGAATACTCAGATTGTGGGTCGCATGCATATGGGTTGGAGTGGTTTTATTTGCCGCATTTTGTTTCTTCTCATTATGCATGTTATTTTTCACTACTATATTATTATCCCTGATAGATCGCTTGTCCAATCCCATAATTTCTTGTACTGCCAAAGATTGTGCTTGGCAGCCCGCCCACAATCACATCTTAATCATCGATGTTTCGCTTAATACTCAAGCAACATATTGAATCATCTATTTTGCAAATTGCAAGCCAGGTTCAAATTGCCCACCCAATCACAAAAACAATTAAAAATACATATATATATTTTTGAGTTAATTTAGTTGTATGGTCGAAGATCACAAAAGGCTTTCAAATATATTCCCAGAGCTCGCCATGTTCTTTAAAATGGACAAAGAGAATATTCTACTTGTATTGTGAATATAGTGATTTTCTTCCCCCAATCATCTCTTTTTAGTATGTATAATCCATTGATTTCCCATTCATCAGCTCATTTTTTTCATTCATCTCTCCTCTAGGAGTTGAATTTTTTTTAAACTTAGCATTACAATTGAAGACCTCTGCTTCTCCATTCAACCACTTTCACAACTTCACAGAATAAAGCTCTTTACAACACCAAAGAATTGATGCAACATGATTATTAACTGGCATATTTATAACCACAATTTTTAAATGCGCTTCATAGACATAATAAGGTTCCAAAAAATGTTAATAAGTGCAAATTAAATCATTAATTAACAATCATAATGCATTTTAGGTATTAATCCTGTACAAAAGAATTAAGAGATAAAAAATTTAGATTAATATTAAAATTCTACAAGGAATAACGAGATAATGAGTTTGACTTGAGATTAAGCATTTTCAAGTAGCTTCCTCTTTAGAGATTCTCTCCTTATAGAATTTCTCTTTATTACTTCATCTCTACCTCTTATCTCCCTCACCTGAGACATATACATGTGAATGCTCCTCAATCCCGCCCCTTTTTTTCTTTCTACCTCATTGTTTCTCTATCATCACTAGGGTTGTAAATGAACCAATGCACTCGATGAACAACTCAAACTTGGCTCAATTAGGACTCGATCAAGTTCGTTCAAATAAATAAACAAACAAGATTGCATAGTTTTTAAAAACCCGGAGTTTAAATGAACTAAATATGAACATAGTCAAACTTGTTCATTTAGGCTCTGTTTGGGAGCACTTTTTAGGTGCGGCGCGAGCATTCACCGTAACTTCTTGCGAAAGTTATGTGTTTGGTTCGCGACTTTGGGCATTTAGGCGGCGGTAGCGGAGCGAAAGCGGGCCGCGGCATTTCTATCACGTCTCCCTCTTTCGACCTAAATTTTTATCCTTTTCCCTGTATCTACCCTCGGTGATTCTCGCTGCTTCCCCGCGTCTACCCGTCCTCCCTAGGTGATTCCCCGCTGCTTCCCTCGAGTCCCCTTCTCCTTCTCCTCTTTCGTCGTCCCTCGACCGACAGAGCTAAGGTAAGACAAGTCATTTTCTTCTTTTTTTGAGGATCTGACGAAGGATGTGCG
>NW_018164863.1:960278-1010045 GCF_001263595.1 Phalaenopsis equestris | reverse complement strand
TTTACATGAAACAGCTGTCCTCCAACATTTTTCCCGCAGCTGCGCCAAACAGACAACTTCCCCGCAGCTGCTTCCCCACAGCTGCTTCCTGGGGCAGCGCAGCCGGCGCTGGACAAATGGGAAAATGGCAGAATCTGCAGCTGCGCCAAACAGTTATATTCACAAACAGACCCTTTTGTTTTACAATAAGAACTTGTTAGATATTTGATATTATGTTCGAAGATAACTCGTATCATATATAATATATTATTTAAATAAAATTTAATTAACAAAAACTTATTCAATTACAGATTAAATAGTAATATATTATTCAATTATTGAAATGCCCCAAGTTTGATGACCGCAATTTTTCATATCTTCTCTGTATGGGCCATGATTGGCTTCCTACCACAAAAATCAGCTCTTCCGCTCATAGCACAAGGCTTCCCCGTCTCCACGTTTCCAATTCCAGCTCCCAATTCTTATGACGCTGCGGTGCTTCTATCATGAATCATCCAATTGGAGACAGCAGCGGCCTCTTTTCCAGCTCCGACATCGGAATCCTTGATTTAGAACCCTCGGCTCACCATTGACTTCACCCTCCCCCAACCCAGCTCATGTATCTTTTCGGTGACAATGATGTGCTGCCATCGAACTGGTGGTGGCGAAGACTGTCCCAACAACTCCATCACGGCAAAAAGGCTCACCTTTGTAAAACATGAAGTGGACCGACAACATTGCATGCCTTGACAACACTGATTTGACAGATACCACCAAGCAAAAGCAGAGTACTGCCATGCAGAAATAGTGGGTCCGACGCATCTGGGAAGGCAAATTCAGAAAGTCTGGCGGAAAGACAAACTTCCAGGACTAGCTGCGCAGACAAGAAAAGAATACCCCCCCTAAATCCGTTGCTGCTCCTAAGTTAAGCAGCATACTAGAACGTCCACTTTATTATACAATCCATCAACAGGGTCAGTTTCCAGCTCAATTGGTCATTTGCATTAGAGAACATCAATTAATTAGTTATTCCACCAACTTGGTCAGTTTCCACTTCAGTTAATCATTTCACCAACATACAAAAAAATATTTGATGCATCTTCTATGTTTTGTTATCACCAATTCATTTAAGAATAAAAAAACTAAACCTATAATAACTACAACATTGTCGGATTCATGAAAAACTCTTACCGTAATCAAATGAAGTTTTGATGTCTCAATACGCTCTACTTCCTGTCATGCTTCATGGCAATAGTTAATGTGAGCATTGTGTTATGATTCGTCGTCAAAATCATAACATCTTTCTACAAAAAAACAGGGTAAACATAAATTTTATTTCAATAATCCCAACAACTCACACAAATACAAAAGATAAGCACCTAAAATTCAAGAGGTAGGCAATCTCTCCCAATTCCTACCATTCCAGAGGTAGAACATCTCTCCCAAAACCTATCTTCTATGGCGGCAAACTTTTTTTCCATCCCCGATCTGATTTGACTGATCTCTTCCTCTAATTTCTTATCCAAATCATCTATTTTCTTAGTTGTCATTATCTCCCGTCTTTAGGGATCGCTTGATTTCATGTCCAGTCGCTGACTTCTAATATAACAATTAGGGTACACCCGATTCCGTCGCGGCCTTCCCCACTAGTTTTGATTTGATCAAGTCTATTCCACACAGTTCAATGAGTCGAAGATGAAAGTAAGCTGAAATCTGCAAACCTTTTGTCAAACCCTGAAAAGATTTCATCGTGACCTTCCCTGACCCGTTCTGATTGCAACTGTATCGTAGGGTTCATTTACTGTAGTGTGTGCCGACGAAATGTTTTCAACCTGTTGTTGCCTTCTTCTATAAGTCACAACCACGTCATTGCGTAGTTGTGAGCCCGTCGTTGCCTTCCCACCATGCAATGATCGCGGTTGTGTTGCGAAGGAGCAGCAACCTTAGCTAGATTTTAAGGACGGAGCAAAACGAGGAGAAAAGACGCGAGTTTTAGAAGACGTGATCCTGTCGCTGCCTTCCTTGCACTGAAATAGCTGCCTATTTTGGGACGGAGCAGGAGTTTCGCATCTCCATAGGTCGCTTCCCAATCGCTGAAGCGAATTCAGCGCAGGAGGCAGAGAAAGATGGGAATCATGGGTCGCTTCCACGTAGATGTCTTCACGGGTAGCTCTGATCGCGAATGTATCGGTTGATGACACAAGAGGAAGAGAATTCACGAGTCTCGGTAAGCCGCAATCCCTTACATGAAGATGTTGACTTTGGCTTGGTAGGCTGGAATTCTCACAGGCAAGCAGCGAGATCGATTCTCTCTTCTTCTCTGATCTAATTCCCGAAATCTTGAGTTTTGATACTAATTTATTGCGATTTGTTGTCAAAATCAACACGTTTTTCCACAGAAAATTAGGCCAAACACAAATTTTATTTTAATAATCCCAACAACTCACACAAATACAAAAGATAAGCGCCTACAATTCAAGAGGTAGACAATCTCTCCCAATTCCTACAATTCGAAAGGTAGGAATTCTCCCAAACATCAAAACCAAATCCTAAGACTCACAACTCAATCACATGCATAAAGCCTAACCCTAGACATAACAAATCTATTTATACCCAACAATAATAATAATAATACAAGACTAAATTGCCCTTAAGCCTACTAAAGACAAATTTGCCCTTAGGCTAGGCACCCTCGTAACACATTGCATAGCCGCTCAAGTTGGGGTTTGAATTGAAATGGTTATTATTGACTTAATTTAGTGAAACCGTGAAAATTTGTTCAAAGAGAATGGCAGTGAAATTTTGGATGGTGATTAAGCTTTATAACAAATCGTTTTCCATGAGCTAGATGAAAATTGTGAAAAGGATTTGCAACAAGTTAGAGTAGAAGTTCGAGCACGAGGAGCTTTAATCTAGAGTGTAAATGAGCCAAATATGAGCAAGTTGGGGCTTTATTTGGCTCACTTTGTTAACTATCAAGCCAAGCACAAGAAAGTTCTAATTTGCTAATGAGCTGAGAAATCTCGCCCATGGCCAGATTTTTTATTATCGATTCACACATAAACAAGAAGTATAGCTGTTAATCATCAAATAAATCAATGTTTTCAAATGAAGGTTCAATTTGCATGAAACAATTTTGTGATTTCTAATAGTGCAACATCATTTCAGTTTATAAATGTAATATTTTTATATAGAGAGTATCATCAAATTGAACACAAGCAAACAAGCTCTATTCAGATTGTTTAGTAAATGAGCTAAAAAAATTGGTCTATGTTAGCATGTTTACTTAAAAATTAATAATTGTCAAATCCAATACCTATTATTTGCAAACAACAAACCATTTTAACACCTCTGGTTTGAGTTGAAAGTGAAAATGACTAGAACAGGAATAAAATTCTCGACTATATAAGACATAGATGACAATATGAAAGGTGAAAAAAAAGTAACAAGGAAGATGCCTTCATTAGGTTAAGGGTTAAGTGCATTACATGGCTAGTTATCTCTAACCATTAAAGGCGTGACAATTTCATCAAAAGCATTATCCTTTTGCAGGAAAAAGTAAGGTAACATGATATCCCTGGTTAGCTTCTGTTCCATCAAGTTGATGCTACATGCATAACAACCATCTTATCATCTACCTCCAAGTTTAAGCTTTTAATTAATTGAAACTTCGATGCATTTTATCATTTCCAAGGATAATGGGGAATCAAAAGGAATCCTGAGAGTATGCCCAAAGTAATTTGGCATGGAATATAAAGTCGATAACTAACTTGAGCATCAAAAACTCTATTAAAAGAGAAAGAAGCCCTCTAGCGGTATGTAACATTGTTCTTTTAACTGAATTGTGTGCAGGCTGCTTTTGAAATGGAGAAACTTGAACCAACAAAATAATACTAACCAAAAAAATGGTATGCAATCCGCAACAGTTTGATAAAAATTGGGGTACTTGGTACCTCTTTGTCAAATAAAACAATGAGTAGACAAGCAAGCCCATATGAGTCCCTATATAAGGATCAACAATCCTTTATCAAAGTACAATATTTAAGAGATGGAAAGCTCAAACATAATAGCAACACCAAGAGAAGGTTCATGTTAACGTCAAAAGCATGATTATAATCAAGGAGGATCCAACTTAAATCATTATTTTGAGGAAGTAATGATGGGGTAAGATCATATTGAGATGTTGGGATGATGATTCCCTCGGAGGTTATTTGCCAAGAATGCAAGGCATGTTTGACAACGATCTTTAATCATCAAGAATATATCTTAAAAATGAGCCAAAGCATGTCGAACATAGTCGTGTTCTTTGTTTAACATGTTATGCAAGCTAGTCAATGTTTCAAACTAAAGCATATCCTTTCAAGAAGTTCATAACTAGAGCCTGATGAGGCTGTTATTGCAACAGGCTTGGCTAGAACCACTATGCCAGAGGGCGTCCTATGAGAGCCCACAAGATTGGGAGCCAAGTTCGATAAGAATCCACCTATAATTTTCAAACCAAGTAAATATTGCGTAAGAAAGTCCAATCATGATTATGTTTTTCAAAGATTCGTACATGGATGCATCACCTACTTAACTTCAAATGCCAGCTACCTAAGGCAATCATTGGTTATTAAGGATATGAACCAGACACCTCAAACGAAGTTCATATGTAGAGCTTGGGAAAGTTTTTACTGCCAATAGCTTGACCCAAACCGCTACCCCAAACGACACCTTACGAGTGTCCCAAAAATTCTTATAAACATTTAAAACTCAAATTGATTGTAGCCCTAAAAGGGATCCTCTAGCAAAAAAGCCAGCCCAATCGAAATATTAAAACTAGATCAACGGCTCAAAAAAATCAGTTTGTTCAAGGAATGAGAGCCCCGATGTATATATATTGTTAAAACCTTTTAGGACGTAGGGTCCGTAATGTCCATGGGCTATGCCCAAATCCTACTAACATTGAGCAAAATAGAGAGAAAGAGAGAGAGAGGAGTCTGTTGGAAAGAGAGAGCCCTGCCATCACTCATCCCCCCATCTGTTTTTAACACTTGCCGCTATTTATAAGCCCTTAGATGTTCTTATTTCATGTTATAAAAAATTAAAAGTACATAATGTTGATCCATATCCAGTAATTTTATATCGTTTACAGTAGTTTTATGTCATCTCCGACAATTTTATATCATGTCATGTTGTTTTATGTCATGTTTGACACCTTTATGTCATGCCCTAAACTTGCCAGTTTGTCAATTTGACCAATTCTCTAGCTAGATAATTCAACCAGTTCTCTTGCTAGGCAGTTCAAGTAATTCTTCTGTCAAAGGAGTTTAACCAATTCTCAAGCAAGGCAGTTCAATCAATTCTCCTGCCATGCAGTTGAAACAGTTCTCCAGCTAGGCAATTCAACTAATTTTTCTGCTAAGCAGTTCAACCACTTTGACAAGTGGGCAGTTCAGCAATTTGGTAGCTGGGCAGTTCAGCAATTTGGTAGATGGGCAATTCAGCAATTCAGCAGCGAAGCAACTCAGCAACTGGGTAATTAGGTAGATAGGAAATTTAATAATTTGGCGGATGAGCAGTTCAACAACTGGGTAATTAGATAGCTAGGCAATTCATCAATTCTCCAGCTGAGCAATTCATCAGCTGGATAGTTGGGAAGGTCTTTTTAGTTTATATATATATATATATATATAGACACACACATACTAAAAATAGGAACAATTGTTAAGTATATGAAAAACCCTAATATTGATCAAGAAAATTTTAGGATTTCATTATACAATGCTTTCTATCACACTTCATGAAAATAGTACTAATGAGCTTTACATAGGAACATATTATGGTATTAGAAGAAAATGTGTTTTTGCTAACCCAACCGATGGGATCCATTAAAATATTTCAAAGCTAATAGTAGTGAAGCTTTGTTTGGCGATTATGCATTGAAATAAGCAATTCTCCATATGGATGGAAATTGCTTCGTGGGATCAAATTCTAGTAAGTGTATCATGGCCTGGTAGGTTGTGTCTGTGTGTGTGACTTAGAAGGTAAGAGAAATACCAATTATATGAGCCTTAGCCAACACCACAAAAGAGAGAAAAAAAGGGTGGGGGAAAGGAGGCCTTCGCTAAGTTATGAATTGATCATGCTCTTGTTCCTTATATTGGGTCGCTCTTCGACACAAACATGTCATTGCCCTTCATCTTGTTATTCTAGCTAACTATCTGGGTTCGCTCTTCCACACACAAACAAATCATCGCCCTCTAACTATCACATAAAACTTGAAATCATCTAAGTGCTAGTATTGTTAGCCAACACTAAAATCTCTTTGCATTAGAAATGAGGTATTATGTTATCCATGGTCAACTTCTGTTCCACTAATGATTGCCCAAAAGATAGCTTGCAGGTTCAATGCCTTTGTTCAGTTTCAGAAGGGTCCCTGCAAAAAACATTGAGGTAGTTGTTTTCAAGCTAATAGTAGGAACAATAGCGGTAAAGGTTCTTGGTGACGACCGCAAAGAAGAATGAGTGAATTGGTTGGGAAGTTTGGGTCGAGGCTGAGGAAAATCTGCAGCTGGGTTGCTTTTCAGGGCAGCAACAAGAGGGACAACGGCGAGGATGAAGGAGATCGATGTAGGAGAGAGTGGGAGATGGATAAAAGAGAATACACATCACCTCTGGACCGAGATAAAACATGTTCTTAAACTTTCTTCTTTTTCATAGTAACCAATTGTGTATTAACTTAAGTTTTTGCTCTTTAGAATACTACCGAAAGGGAGGAAATTAAACTATCATTTTCAAAATTTCTTGTTTAAGAAAACACTCACCTTCATTATGAAAAATGATTTAGAAAAAGTTGTTAACCAGATATAGCAACTCTTGGAGAAAAAAGAAAAAGAAAATCAAAGGAAAAGAAAAGGAAAAAAGTTATAAAGTGAAGGCTTTATATTATATATTTTAGGTGTAATTCATTATTTAGTTTATTAATGGGGTATCATAAAGAGGATGTCTCGATCTAATTTAATTTGAACAATGTTGCTCAAGCACTATCTAAGCCATTAGAGTGAAGTGCCAACATCTAAAATCATATTTTTAGTTGATCATGTGAGTTTACGTCAAAAAAATTAGAATTAAAATTGTAAATAATTTAATCATATTTAATTAACTTAATTAATATTAAGTTAAATTTCAAGCCTAGTGTAACTGTTCCCGCAAAATCACACCAATTCCCGTCTCAAAATAAAAAAATAAATTAAAAGCACAAAGGAATTGGGGGGGGACGGGGCGGTTCTCAAAAACCAATAAGAGGCTCTGCTTCTTCTCTCCTACATTTCACCTCTTGATGCGCCAAATCGCACAAGAGGAAGCCCCCTTTTGAAGAACGGCATCCCTGCAGTAAACCAGATTTGAACAATTTCCTACGCAAAAAGTCGAGCTGGCACGAAGCCGCAACCCCCTCTTAGTTCTGCACGAATCATAGTCGTGCCCTTCTCTCCTTGCTTACCCTAAATGTGGGATCCTCTCTGTCGTGATCGACACCCTCTCTTCCCTAGCCCGCAAACAAGAGTCGGATCCCTCACATGTTCGTAAAACCCGAACGCAAAACCGGTCCACTTGATTTCTCCTCTCCAACGGCTTGAATCGCTTGCAAAGTGCCGCTTGTCCCTATCTTCCTCCGGCCACTTCGTCTCACACCAGTGGAAAATTGGTAGCTCTTTTTGTTTCTTTCCTCCTGACCATGGCCATCACCGACAACAACAACATCAACACCAAGCTTGTCTTACTTGGAGACATGGGAGCCAGAAAATCCAGCCTCGAGCTGCGTTTCGTCAGAAGGCAATTTTTCGAATTCCAAGAACCAATGATCGGAGAGGCATTCTTTTCACAGACATTGCTTTTAATGACTCTACGATGAAGTTTGAGATTTGGGAAACCGCAGGGCAGGAAAGGTATCACATTCTCACACTCATGTACACACCGGAAGAGCCGCGATGGCCATCATCGTCTACTATATCACAAGCAAGGATTCATTTGAAAAAGCAAAGAAGTGGGTGCAAGAGCTACAGAAACAAGAAAATCCAAAAGCATGGTAGCTACGCTTGCAGGAGATAAGGCTGATTCGGAGGACAAAAGGAATGTGACATGGGGGGAAAGGCATGTCTCCCCTTCGAGTATTTATAATCGCCGCTATGCTTCCAAAGCTTCTCTTATTAATGCAAGAGGCGCGAGTTTCTTCCTCTCACTGATGGAACCACGGAGCCCTAAATTCTATCCCCCGATCTATCTCTGCCCCCATTCGGCTATTGATCCGCAAAATGGCCCATGTGGCATCAGGAATGGCTATGCATGACGATGTAAGCTTAAATTCCTTGAATTGAAGGCAAAGAGAATCCGCCGATTCATAATTTATAAGATTAAGGAGAAGCTGAAGCAAGTCATTGTTGAGAAAGTGAGTGAGCCTGCTCTAACCTACGAGGATTTCATTGCTAGCCTTTCTGCTCATGAATGAAGATATGCAATCCATGACTTTGACTTTGTGACTGAAAAGAACTGACAGAATAGTAAAATCTTCTATATAGCATGGTCGCCCGACACATCTATAGTGAGGAGCAAGATGATTTATGCAAGTTCAAAGGATAGGTTTAAGAAAGAATTGGATGGTATCCGGGTTGAATTGCAAGCTATTGATCTCACTAAGCTGAGTCTTGATGTCATTAAGGCTGAAAAAGTTAAGAACCACATGTGTCTTATAGACCGGTGGATTAGAAGATCTTTTCTGGACGAAAATGCAGAAAAAGTGAAGACCCACATGCATCTTATAGACCGATGGATTAGAAGATCTTTTCTGGTCACAGTGTCTCAGGACACCGACCAGCGTGTCTTATAGGTAGTTGGGCAAGTAGGCTCCCCAATGCAGCCCCCTAACTGAGGATGACGCCGGGAGGCTGCCGAAATTTCTGGTGATCCTGGACTTGCAAAATAATTTAAGATTTTGACTTTGTAAAGTTTTAAAAATGGCTAAAAAATAAATTATTTAAGTTTTTAAACAAGAATAAAAATAATAATATTTGAAATTGGATTGTGAAGACTTGCAAATGATTTTGAAAGTTTAAACTCTTTAAATTTTCATATGACTAAAACGTGAAAGAATTGGGGAGCTAAACCTTATTTGAGGCTAACCTTAAGGGGCTAAACCTAAATTAAAATCGAATGTCAAATTCTATAAATTTGGGTTTGAACTTGGCTTAACTATGAAATATCATAATTGAGGGTGGATGATAATTCCAATATGTATATTTCCCAAAATTTAAAATTAACCGTCGTCGGATTCGTAACATGTCTGCTAGCAAACCGAATGCCGTCTCTCTTAAAGCCAGGAAATATAACATTGCATGTGATAATTTTCAAATAAAAGCTTATAGTTTCAAAATGGTTAAATCTTTAAAGCCTATATAAGCTTCATATTACTCTTAAGTCCAATTCAATGATTTGGAATATATGAAAATATTTTGAAACTTAGTTTGAACTCTCTTAAATTGTGTATGCCTTAAGAGATTCATGTAGATTAAAATCAAATACATGATTTCAAAAATCTCTTAATCTAAATTGTAAATCATAATTATAGTTTAAAGGTTGCACAAGCCTACAAAGTTTCCAAACTCTTTAAGTTATTCAAATATATGAAATATAAATGCCCGTATTTGCTCCAACCAAAGTATAGAATGTTCAAATATAAGGTTTGAGAATGTTGCGCGGGCTAATCACTTTGTCTCGTTTATAGGACAGGGTTAAAAGTTTCACCCCACTAGTCTAATCCTCCTTCTCGTAAGAACTAAAATTGACGAGTTTAGTAAATTTAATAAATGTTTAAATCCTAAAATAAGAATTTATAAGTTCAAATCACCAAACTAGTCTGACCCTACTCCTTGTAAGGATAGGAGTCGACAGAATTTACACCTTAAAAGTCTAAACTGACAAAATTAAATATCCCCTCTTCAAATATAAAAATTTTAAAATGCTCAAGTCCCCGATGATAGTCTTGTTGATCGAAGATTTCAACCGGAGGAGTCAATCTTTTAAAATTAAGTTTTTCATAATAACCAACTAGCATGTACACAAAAATCAATCACTAAAAGCTAAAAGCAAAATTTCATTCACCCTCCGCAATATTTTTTCGAAGATGATAAACTTCTGATTGACTTCTGCTTACAAAGAGTGAATGTCATATCAAACGTATAAATATATTCACAATCAAAATAAGTACATGCAGTAAGGATATGACACGACTCTTTTGTACGGATGGTTTTGCTGTAAAATAACACCACAAAGTAGCGATTACAACCAGAGTCCTCTGCCCCAGTGGGTTTCACTGAATGACACTATTATAATACGGTCACAGCCGCAGCCCATATGTTCCCCAATAGCTTTCTATATTTTGAGTTGTAAATCATAAGGATACAATTGATTGACACAAACTATTCTATTAGCTAAAGTCGACTTAAATTTATCCCATTTGACAAACATCCATCCCAGATCTACAAGAATCTCTTAAACAACATAGCCAATGGCTACTGACAAGAACTTTTCTATTAAGATGAGTCGACTACCTCCTTTGACTAAATAGATTAGGAATTATGATGGCCCAAGATGACGGAACCATAGGATCATGATCAGGTTTTGTCTTCATCCCTCACATCCATTTTAAGCTTCAAGTGGTGAATTCTACAATGTAAATTCTAAGTTTACTGCTATTGTACGCTGAAAATTCAATTCTTAATGATTAGCTTTAATCAAAAGTGCTCTCGCTATTGAGAAAGATAATTAAATATAAAGGCTTGCGCCTACGGGAAACCTGAAACCCCAGATCAAAAAAGATCTCGCAAAATAAGGGCGAAATATCTAGCTAGTGTCTTATCTACAATCCAATATTTCTTCTAAAAATTTGACCCTCCAAAGCTCTCTCAAAACAAAAAATAAAACAAATGCAGGGAGTTTTTATGAGGAGCGATCGTGAATTTTCGGAGCCCATAGTGTGAAAGACCATTTTCGGAATAAATATGCTCAAAGCAGCAATTTTTTAGCGATTGAGTGAGAGCCTCCTTATCATTAACATAAACATTAATCTGTTGAATAAAACAATGATAATCTTTTCCCACTGAAACAAGCGAGTAAACTTTATAACCAAGGATATAAATCAACATTTGTATCGAAATGATCCTTTTCTCCTTGAGACAATTTCAGCAACCAAAATAACAAAAAAGAAAAAGAAAAGACAATAACTCGCACCATCGAAGTCAATTGGGTACACTACAAAATAAACAACAAAAGGCCTCTTCTTATTATTGTTCAAGTGATATATAAATTTTCAAACGCCATCCTATCCACCTTCATCAACTAACCATTAAAGAAGTTTAAGGGTCAAATTCAGAGCTAAAAGACAAAGCCATTCCTATAAGCCTTTTAAAACAAATGCCAAAGCATGAACATCTGATCAATTCCCCAAAGTACTGAAAAATTTAAACAAAAAAAAAAACAAATAAGAATCAATAATATAAATCCAACAAAAAAAAAATGGAAATTTGACCCAAAAAACAAAAAAAAATGAATAAGATAGAATGAAAAAACCTGGTACCTTCAAAAAACGGCCCCTCTTATTTTCACCAACGTCGAAGTAAAACACCTAAACACAGGGAAATCACAAAACAAAATCAGATAATCCTGTGCCCGCAGACGGAATTAACTGGGAACGCTCACTTTTGCGTCAAGCTTAAGCTCCTTGCTGAAGGCATCGCGCTCGTCCGTATTGACATAATAGTTAAATAGATCAAGAAACCAGACGATGCCGTTGACGGGAACGATGATTGTGGATCTCGTCGCAGAGGTCTTCTCAGAGATCTTAAGATAGCGGCCGCGCGGATTCTCCTTCAGATCAAAATAGAAGAGCTTGTGCTCGAACTGCAGCGTCTTACACATCAACTCCACGTCGCTTCCGCTCGTTGTCCCCTCCATCCTCTCCTCTTCCCCTGTCTCCTCACCTCAACCGGATTCTAAACAAAGAGCAGAGTAAATCACAGCAGAGGAAAAAAGAAGAACCCTAGCGGAAACGCTAATTAGGTATGGAATTGGACACATGGCGGGGAATAGGGGTCGACAGAGGATTAGGCTTAAGTTTAGGGGTGAGCAGGGAATTGAGGGTCGGAGCCATGAGGTTTGACCGGAAGCCATCGTTCACACTCGATCCGCCCCCTATTTATCGCTTTCTACCTCTTCTCACCCGTTTCCCTCTTCCGAAAAAGCCGGGAGGAAGCTTTTTACACCACGACGAGGAGTTAGATTGGGGTAGAATTTACAACTCACCGGCTAATGACGCCGGCGGCCGACGGTAAAAAGTAGAAATTGTTACTGGACGAGGCCAACCCGCGTGGGGAATCACGGAAGAAATGGTGCTGGATTTGACAGCTCTGACAACAGCTTAGGTGATGATGTGAAAAATTTATTTCAGTGCCTGAAATTTTTGCTTGCAAACCGTTCAATTATTATGTATTTAAAGTTCAATTTTTATATACATTATATTTTATATGAACATGAAAAGAAACAATGCACTTTTAAATTTTCAAATTATGATGTGTTTTATGTTAGAAGATTTATATGCATATAACTCAACTCCTACGTATTTAGATATCTAACACTTGAAAGTTTTTGCATGCATGTCCCTTTATTTATGCATGGAAAGATGTCTTTTATCTTTTAGTAATTATAATAGTGGTATGTTGATGGGAAAGATTTTAAGAAGATTTATATGCATATAACTCAACTCCTATGTATTTAGATATCTAACACTTGAATGTTTTTGCATGCATGTCCTTTTATTTATGCATGGAAAGATATCTTTTATCTTTTAGTAATTATAATAGTGGTATGTTTGATGTGATATGAGAGATTTGGGTGGTTTTGTTGAATTTGAGATTGTCGTGAATTTGAATAAAGTATAATTAAGATGTGTCTCTTCATTAGATGTTTTCGTATTTATAGATGGCTTGGTACAATGATAATATTACATTGTTACCCTCAATTGGAGAGGAAATGTATTGGGATATTTTGGTTTTTTTCATTAGAAATAAATTGTCATTCAGTCGTCTGTCAAGTTGATTGGCTAAACTTTTTCGACACTAGAATGAGTCAGCTCGGTCGGCTAAGGTAGCCTGATTAGCTTTTCTTTGATCTTTAGTAAGAAGTTTTTGGGTCTTCATTAGACAATCGGAAATACTTTATGGAATTGAATTATTCCATTGGGTTTGCTCCACTGCAAGACGGGTTATTGTGTTGGGTTTGCTTCCCTACAATGGATGGCTAGGATGCTCTTTTGGTCGAATGGCTTGCGTTTGGATCACTTGGTTGGCTTCTAGTTCACATTTTGGCTTGATCACTTTTGGCCTAGTTCACTTGACTCACCCGATCATGTGGGCCTCGCGACCTCCTTACAGTGGATCTGCCTCAATAATATTTTTCTCAACCGGGTCATTATATCTCTTTAAGATCAATGCATGTGCATTTTTAATGTAAATATTTTAGTTCATCGCTCTATTACTTCTCTTCCGTGATTAACTTCCTTTATAATGAGTTTCTTCCATCGCTCGATCGTTTGGGTACATGTTGACAACAATCTTCAAATCGAAATTTGGTAAGAGGGTGAGGATTGTCTCTCGGTTTCTACCCTTTTTCGTTGTCGGTTCTCTTCAGTGCTTGGAGATTGGTTTGTTTAGTTCTAAATGAAGCGGGGGGTGGGGGATGTAATCTTCTGCCTATATGAGGTTGGGTTGTTGTCAAGCTTCAATAACTTGACTAGAGTCTTCAGTCGATACAATCCCAGTGCGTAAAAAATAGGTCCTTCATTCAATTCGTGTGTAAGGCCAGCGTGGGTGATTGTTGGCTCTAAGTCCTGTACCTCTGACATTTCCTTTTAGAAATGGGTCACAAAGGCATGCATGGTTTCGCTCCTTCCCTGACAAAGCTATAGAAGAGCATATGAGCTCTATGTGGGTTTTTGTGCTCTAGCAAACTATGTAATGAATATTCGCTTGAAATCCATTAATGATGCGATCAATCATGGGGGGTATTGTACTCTTCTGCTTATATTTGGTTGTTGGCTAACTTCAATAACTTGACTAGAGTCTTCAGTTGATGCAATCACAGTGCGTAACAAATAGGTCCTTCCTTCAGTTCGTGTGTAAGGTCAGCGTGGGTGATTGTAGGCTCTAAGTTCTGAACCTTAGACATTTTGTTCTGGAAATGGGTGATGAAAGCATGTTTTGTTTTGCTCCATCCTTGATGAAGCTGTAGGAAAGCATGTGAGTTCTATGGGGGTTTTTGCGCTCTAGTGAACTATGCAATGAATATTCACTTGAAATTCACGGACGATGTGATCACTCATGGGGGTGTTGTACTCTGCTATATATGTGTTGTTTGCTAGCTCCAATAACTTAACTAGAGTTTTCAGTCGATGTAATCCCAGTGCATAACAAATAGGTCCTTCCTTCAATTCATGTGTAAGGTCAGCGCGGGTAATTGTAGGCTCTAAGTTTTGAACCTCCTACATTTTCTTTTGAAAATGGGTGACGAAGGCATGCATAGTTTTGCTCTGTCCCTAACAAAGCTATAAGAGCATGTGAGCGCTATGGGGGTTTTTGCTCTCTAGCAAACTATGCAATGAATATTCACTTAAAATCCACAAATGATGTAATCGCTCATGGGAGCAATCTATTGAACCACCTCAGTGTTGAGTCCCTCAATGTGGTGAAAAAAAGACAACACTTCAGCGCGTCATTGATTCTAAGAAGGCGCGCGGTAGAATTAAAGAAAGTGACGTGATCAGTTAAGTCCAACGAACCCTTTTAGAACTCTAGCGCCAGGATCTTGAACTACTCCAGGGGTTCAACCACAGAAATCTATCGGGTGAATGTGTTTTTTAGCTGGCATGGCACTTTAGTGTGCCCGAACCAATGTCAATCAATTAGAGCTAACTCAACATTTTGAAGGTACTCTTATGGAGATTGGTGTTGCAGGGTCTTGCTGAGGTTGTTGAGTCAGAAGGCCTTTGTTCATTCCCAACATCTGATCTTTTGGGTCTGTCGAGCTACAAACTCCCAAGCGCACTCCGTAATGTCGCTAGTCTCGCTGTTGTGAGGTCATTGTTCTTGTGTTACTTATCTTCTTGTTGGTGGCATGACTTATGCTCACCGCTCATTTTAAGATGTGCACTCCGTTAGTCTCGCTGTTGTGAGGTCATTGTTCTTGTGTTGCTTATCTTCTTGTTAGTGGCATGACTTATGCTCACCGCTCATTTTAAGATGTTGAATCTGAGATTATTTGTCAATAACACCCCGGTAATATAGCATAATTAAGGAGGGAAGAGAGAGAAGAATGGTAAAAACTAGCATGTCTCTTCATGAGACGTTTCCCCTATTTATAGAGGATTTGGTATAATAGCAATATTACATTTTTGCCCCTATGAAGAGGGCCAGCATTGGAGTAAATTTACATTAATAATATTCAAAAAGAGAACTGTATTTAAAAATATTCTAATTTATTGAACTGTTCAAATAAAAATATTATGTCTCTTATAAAATTTTTATTTACATGTAAATTTTTATATTATAATTAGATAAAAGAATTTAGCATGCAAAAGACACAAATGCTAAAAATTAAATTTGCAAGCCAATTAGAACAACATCTGGGCTACATATCAGCCATCCACTTTTTTAAATCATTAAGCAATAAACATGACATACTAGAAGAAACATCAGCCTTTCTTTATAGGGACAGTCATCAAGTCTTGTCACTATCATCCTTTTCGTTAAAAACAAAGAAAATAAATTAAAAACATAAAAACCATCACAGCAAAGGATCCAAAGGCCTTCAATATATATTCAGAGAGAGAGAGAGAGAGAGAGAGAGAGAGGAGTCGTAGTGAATAAAATTGATCTTTTTTCACGTCAAGGTTTTTTCTTTTTTCAAAATCCCAATCATTAATCAGCTACCAATCATTTCCTTATAATAACATGGTTTATAATCATCATACTCTTGGTTTTAATAGAAGACAAACTAGATAGCATGATATATTTTTAATTATTGGATCCCGATTTATATTTGGATTAACGCACCTGAGAGAAAGAGTTAGAAGAAAGATGAGAACTCAGAAATAGAGAGTATTAAGTGATGAATACTCAAATTTATAGATGAGAAATTTATAGATGAGTTATTGGTGTAGTGGTGGCTCAGGGAACAACAGATTAGCAAATCAGACTTATTCCAATTCAATAGCAGCCTTATAACCTTTGATGTAGAAATTGATGAGAAGTCACTTCCTATTGATTATGAATAAATGTTGTATTTACAATATTAGAGATGTATGCAAAAGGATCTATCTGTGAGTGTTATGCCAATTGAAAACTAGAAATAACTTGGAGGAGAATGCCCAACAATTAGTGGCTCGGTATGTTTAGGGGTCGAAATAACCAATAAAAGAAAAAATGGAATAAATACCGTTTGGTCATTATCTCAAGCAATGAATTATGCTTATATGCAACAGTCTCGGGTGCCCAAATACATTAAATCCATTTGGACATTATCTCAAGCAATGAATTATGCTTATAGGGCGAAGATGCAACAGTCTCGGGTGCCCAAATACATTAAATCCAAGAGAAGTATAGTACAAACCAATCCCAAGAGAAGTATAGTAGAAACCAATCCTGAAATGAATTGTGGAATCCTAGGAGCTAACCCAAGCTCCCTTCAAGTCCAAACTACTACCCAATCACATAGAGGTTAAGATTACAGAAATACCCCAAAACCTGGTAGTAGAAAATATAACATATACATTAAACTTGGATTGGGAAAGTGCTTCACGTGCCTTCAACCATGACATAAGTCTAAAGAGTGTCCAAACAGACATCAACTGCAATTGATGGATGCAAAATATAGCACTGAAGTCCATTTAGAAATCCCTACAGAGCTCGAAAAAATTAAAGAGGTCCACACCGACGAAGGAGAATTCCTTACTTGTGTGTTGGAGAAGGTATAGCTAGCTACCACATCAATGAGGGAACTCAAAGACATGCAATACTGAAAGCTCGATGCAAAACCAAATGTAAAGTTTTTGAACTACTGATTAACAATGGATGAGCATGGAATATTATTTCTTCAAAGGTATTCAAATCCCTGCAATTACTAACAACTAAACATCTTCAACCCTATAAGATTAATTGGATTAAAAAGAGAATTGAAGTGCCTGTTGCTGAAATGTGTAAAGTTTCATTTTCGATTAGAAAGCACTATAATTGTGAAGTATTGTGTGATGTGATTGATATGGATGTTTGTCATATAATAATGGGTAGACCTTGGCAATTTGTTGAAGGAGTGTGGTATGGTGGTAGAGTCAATGCGTATAATCTTGAGTGCAAAGGGTGAAAATTGAGGTTTTACCTCCTCCAAGGGTAAAGAATAAGCCACCACTACTTTGCTTGGAATTTTAGGTTCTAAATTGCTTCATGAATTAAAAAAAATATATCTGAAAGTTTTTATGCAGTGTTTCTAGCTGAACAAAATAAAGGCACAAAAGCAATCCCAAATGTTATTCAACAGCTAACCCAACAATTTAAAGATATAATACATGTTGAATTCCGAGTGAGTTACCCCCAATGAGTGCTATCCAACGTCATATTGATCTTATTTCTGGTTTGGTGTTACCAAACTTATCTCATTATAACTTAAGCCCAAAGGAACATCAAATTCTATAAGACATGGTAGAAGATTCTTTAAGCGAGCAGTTCATTCAAAAAAGCTTAAGCCCTAGTGTCATTCCAGCATTAGTGCAACCAAAGAAATATGGAAAATGGAAATTATGCATTGATAGTCAAGTTATTAACAAGATAACTATCGAATTCTGATTTCCTATGCCTCGATTAGAAGATTTTATGGATCAATTAAGTGGGTTTCAAATATTCTACAAAATGGATATGATAAGTGGATATCATCAGATTTTCCATCAAGTTAGGGACGAATTGAAGACATAATTCAAAATTCGTGATGGCCTCTATGAAGGGAAGGTTATACTCTTTAGGTTGTGTAACGCCCAAACAAAATTCATGCACTTAATGAACGAGTTACTTGAACCTTTTCTTGAGAAATTTTATGTGGTTTCTTTGATGATATATTTATGCATAGTACTTCTTTCAAGCTACAAGTCCAACACCCTACTCTATTATTTGAGAAATTACAAGAATATAAGCTCTACTTCAACTTGGAGAAATGTGAATTTGTGGTTACGAGAGTTCCTTTTCTTGACTTTATTGTTGATGATAATGGTATTCAAACTGATCCAAAAAAAATTAATGCCGTCCAGAATTAGCATGTCCCAACTTCCATTATTGAAACTAGAAGTTTTCACAGGTTAGCGAGATTCTAAAAAAAGTTTATTCAAAATCATAGCATGTTGGCAGTCCTTATTACTGATGCCTTGAAGAGCAAATCCTTTATTTGGAATTGTGAAAAGAAGCATAGTTTTTTTTAACCTCAAGGAAGCATTGTGCAAGGTACCAATCTTGGCCTTGCCGGACTTCGACAAATCATTTCAAGTGGAAGTCGCCTCTGCAATTGGTATCGCTGGAGTTCTATCACAGAAAAGGAAACCGATTGAATTTTTTAGAGAAAAATTGTGTGACACAAGGGAAAAACGGACCACTTATGAACAAGAGTTATACGTGATAGTGAGAGCTTTCAAACAATGAGAGCATTACTTAGTTCATCAAGAATTCATTTTATTCAGAGACCATAAAGCTTTGCAATTTTTACAAAATCAGAAATCCTTGAGTGGAATGCATATGTGATGGATTGTTTATTTACAAAAGTTCAATTATGTTCTTAGTCAAAGCAGGAAAGAGCGATAAAGTTGTTGGTGCCCTCTGCCGAAGAGCTAATTTGTCGGTTGTTGTTCAGAGCGGTATACCCGGAATGACATCTCTTAACGAAAAATATGACTGAGATAAGGATTTCACTAAGCCATGGTAAAGTTGCATGGATAAGGTTCCATTTAATGACTATTATCTTAACCAAGGGTATTTATTCAAAGGAAATCAATTATGTATTCCAAATACATCTCTTTGTACTCAACTCATTAAGGATATGCATTCAAGTAGGTTAGCAGCACATACCGGGAGAGATAAAACCTTGGGTCAGATATCTACTCGTTTCTTCTGAGCATAACTTCATAGGGATGTTTGTCATTCAACAAGCATTGTGCTGCGTGTCAATCCTACAAGGAAAAAAAACACAAAAAAACTGGTATATACCTTCCTCTTCCAATTTCTGAAACCATATGGGACTATGTAAGTAAGGATTTCATCTTGAGTTTACCTCGAAAAAAAAATTGTTTCACTTTGTGGCTTGAAAACTGTCATTGATGCCTAGAATATTGAATGAATATTTTTCAAAGATTTAATTCATCATTGATTGTCGAGAAGCATAACTCATAACAGGGATGTCAAATTTATGAGTTGTTTTTGGAGAGAATTGTGGAAGAGGCTAAATGTCGATTTACGGATGAGCTAGGCTTGCCATCCCCAAAAAGACCGACAAACTAAAGTAGTTAATCAGACAGTCAACAGTATGTTACAGTGCTTAGCTGGAGAACATCCCAAACAATGGGATGAATCATTAAGTCAGGCGGAGTTTGCTTACAATTCAATGACCAATCGGTCTATGAGACGCTCACCATTTAGTATCAGGTATACATCATATTGTTGGTTGGTTGTCCTCTCAAAACCCGAAATAATGCTGCCAATTCACTACTAGTTGATTTTACATCTGTATTGCAAGAGGTTGAAACAAATTTAATCAACCACACTCTGGAGTATAAGGTATACATAGACAAGAAGAGACATCACATAATTTTCAGAGAAGGCGATCTAGTCATGATTCACTTACGAAAGGAAAGATTTCCTGTAGGAACTTATTCAAAGCTAAAGCCTCGCAAACTTGGTCCATTTCCTATTCTTAAGAAAATTAGCAAACTTGGTCCATTTCCTATTCTTAAGAAAATTAGCCAACTTGGTCCATTTCCTATTCTTAAGAAAATTAAACAACTTGACGATGCTTGTGTTATCGCTCTTCCTCTGAGTTGAATATATATTCTACACTCAACATCGCAGACATTCATGAGTATCATCCTTCAAATATTGTCGGGTGCTTCTGGAGAGGAGGGGAATATGGTTTAGTGCGACTCACGGAGCAACAGATAAGCAATAATCAGACTTATTTGAGAACCAATAGCACTCAATATCCAAATTTGTTTTAAAAGATGTCAAACCAAACAATTTTCAAGATTAAACAACCTAAAAATTAGCAAAATCCAAATTTGCATGATTTTCTAAATCCCAATTGATTTAAATACTACTTCGAGCAAGCTATTTATGCCCCCTAGAAATGTAGTAACACAAATAAAAAACAGGTATTTCATTTTTTTTTTAAAAAGAGTAAAGTTTAATATGCTTTCATGGAGCCCCATCAAGTTTATGCATATTGAATGAAATGAAACCTATTGTTACCGAGTTACAATTTGATAATTGTCATCCTAGATCCACATCTTCCTAAGTTAATTAGCATAACATATAAAATAATATACCGCAGTAGTTCAAATTGATTTTTACTTGATAGTTGACAAAAAAAAACAGCATTACAAACTAATTACATTGTCCATTTTATGCTTTACATAAACGAAGTTGCCATATCTCATTTTTATCATAAAAATTTTCTTTACTCAAAGCATATAGAAGAAGTTGCCAGTCACCAATTATTTTGATACAAGTGTTCCACTAAATTAGAGAAACTCTGCTTTGCTAACATAAATATAATGGAAAAAATCTAACCAACTCACAGCCATCAATCTGGATGAAGATTAATTTCTGTCTCTCTAGCTGTTGGTTCTTTCTCAGGCTCAGAACTAACAACAGGCAAGCTTCTCTTGTACTGTTGTGATGCCAATCTCCTCTCAAGAGGAGTCTTCCTCTTACTGACAACAAACCTGTTAACTCCCTTCCTCATTGGCATAATTTGAGGGAAATCTTCATCAGGTATCTGGCTAAGCTCTGAAATATCCTTGATTTGAGCAGCCCGGCGAAACCATCTCTCAGCCTTTGCTTCTTCAGACATGTCCAACGGGTCAGGCCCTTCTTTCACACAAGATCCTTCCAAGCTCCTCCCTGAATAACCATAATTCGCATTCACACTAGAAGGCAATCCATTGCTTGTCTGAGGAAACCCACTATAACTTTCTCTGCTGTTGTTCCACGTACTACATGTAGACTGAGTTGGATTTGCAGAGGCTCCGGGATAAGAACTGCTGCTGTTATTCCACGAATGACTCGACTGCTGGTTTGAATTTGCAGGATATCTATGATATGAATCTGCACTGACTCCAGCATAAGAATTATTGCTGTTCCTTGAGCTCATGGATGGCTCCGTAGAATTTGCGGGCGGGTTAGTATTGTGGTTATTCCATGAGTTACTGGGGGGATGAGATGAATTTAAGTTGTGGCTACCAAAGGATGTATTGTTGTTACTCCAATAGTTGCCGGATGGTTGGGTTGATTTCGTAACATTCTCGCCATATGGGGTATTGTAATTGTTCCATGAGTTGTTGGGTGGCTGGGGTGATGAATACGCTGTGGATGAACTGTAAGAGATATTAGAAGGCTGCTTTAATTCCTCATGGAATCCACCAGGTGAAGCATTGTTCGTGTTCCATGAGTTGGAAGTGAATCCAGTTTGAGATGTACTGCTGTATCCCTCGTACTGTGTACTGTAGTTACCATGATAACCAATCGGTGGTGGAGATGAGTTTGGAGTGGATTTGCCATAAGATGTAATGCCGTTACACCAAGAGTTACTGGATGGTAGAGCTGGATTTGCAGTGTTGTAATTGCTCCATGACTCGCTGGGTGGTGGCTGAGATGAATTCAGAGATGACCCGCCATGTGATGGATTGCTGTTACTCCATAAGGTGTTTGATGGTTGGGCTGAACCAACATTGGATCCGGTAAAAGAAGTGTTGTGGTTGTTGTTCCATGAGTTCGTGGGAACCTGAGATGAATTTGTAGTTGGTCTGCCATGAAATGCACTGCTGTTGTGGTATGCGTTTGCATTGTATCCATTGTATGAGGTAGCAGGGTGCTCATTCAATGAGCTACTGGGCGGCGTAGATGAAGTTGCAATTGATCCACCATAGGTAGGACAGCTGTTTGTCCATGAGTTAAAAGATGGCTGGGTTGACTTCCCTGTGTATCCGCCATAATAAGAATTATAGTTATTTCCCGAGTGGCTAAATGGTTGACCTGGATTTGTAAAGCCATAAGCAGCATTGGTCTCAGTTGGTAGCTGTGCATTAGATGTGCTGCTCATTTGAACTCTATTTTGAGATTCTAATTTTTCGTCCAAAGTGCTGGCGGAAGGCTGACCAGAATAAGAGATAAAACCGCTAGTTGACGGACTCCTACCTCCAATTTCCGATGATGGGGTCTCCTCAGGGCCTTGTTTCTGGTTGAAGATGCTGTTTCGGTATTCTTTGTCAGTAGTGTTGTCCAAAACGTTTGGCTGATTTTCTGATGCAGCAGACGATCGAACTGGAATCCTATGCAAACTGTGGTTAAGTGACTCCATAATCGTATAAAAATTCAAGACAAAAGAATTATTAAGGTGAAGATAATGATTTATTAGTTAGATCTTAAATATAAAGACAATGAGCCAAAACAATACTTACTTAGCTTAAACAAAATGAAAAGATTTGCAAAGTAAATTGCATCGTTGAATGATAAAAAAGGATTATATTTCAGAAAATGCAAATGAAAAACACTAGAATAATTGAGATTCACACTTGTATTTGCAGACTAAAATGGAGACATGGGGACATTTTTAAAAACAAATTTCATCATGAAATTCTAAAGACTGGGGATACTAAATGATTGAAGGGAAAAAAAAAGGTGATTTGGTATCATTGTTTAAGCAAAAAGGTGATGTAAAGCATTGTCGTGGTAATACAACAACAAGCCTTTATCCCACTAAGTGAGGTGGGCTACATGAATCCTTTTTCTCAGTATGTCCTATTTTCATTTAATTCTAATAAATTAAAATCAGTTTTTATACAATGTGCCCAAGGCTTTCTAGATCAACCTGCGCATTTCTTAATATAAGTCGAATCTAAAATATCTACTCTCCTAACCGAATCATCAAATGGTTGACGTTTAATATGACCAAACCACCTGAGACAACTTTCTCTAATTTTATCTACCACTAGAGCTAGACCAACCCTATCACAAATATATTGATTTCGCATTTTATCTTCAAGTGTAAAGCCACTCATCCACTTAAGTATTCTCATCTCAGCAACACTTAATTTTATGCTTCTCTTTTAAAGGCCAACATTTTGCGCCATAGAGCATTGCAAGTCTCACCACCATCTTATAAATCTCTCCTTTCAGCTAAGCGGTACTTTTCTATCACACAATAGGCCCAAAGCATTCCTCCACTCCAATCAACCAACTTGAATTCAACTAATAACATCACCATCACTTGAAACAAATTCAATAGCCGTGGTAAAAATGGAAAAAAAAATAGTAGGCATATAATCAAAGAACAGCAAAGCGCAATTATACTATATTTGAAAAAGAGCTTGTGGGCATCGACGAAACAAAACAATTAGGTTAAGTGCTTGAAATCTACAGAAGAGGACACTTTTGTACTAAGAGATTATTTGGTTCACTTAAAGGGGTTTGCAACATAGAGATAAAATTATTTAAATAAATATGAACAATTTATCCCGCATTTACTCTGCAACAAATGTTCAAAGAAAGGTAACATGAACTTGAATCCATCAAGATTACTTACAATTAAGCTTAAAAATGTTACTAGCAATTTACAACACAACTTCTTAATAAACGCAATAATTTATAACGATTTAAAAAAATAAAATAAGATAAAAAAGAAAATCATATATACAAAATTGCTACGGCAAGGGATATCTCTAGAGAACCTGCTCAAATAAGATTAAATTTCAAGATGATAGCAACCTAGTTAAATATAAAGAAATAAGTGAATAAGAAAAATGCTATTTTCAATAATCATCATATGATAATTATAATAAAAAGATTTTTTAGATGGAAATAAATAAATCATATAGTACACTACAGATCCCAAAAAAAGTAAAAAAAAAATGCTCTGAAAAAGATGTATAAAGAAAAAACCAATGATCTTGGAGAGTTAGATGAGCGATTAAAACGCTTTGATTGAGAAATATTTTTAATATAATGCTAAAAACCAAGACAAGCCAAATGATTTAAGAGGTATTCAAGTAATAATATTTAAAAAAAATGAGAGAACAATATCATATAATAATAAAAAAATCAAACTTCCAACTTCCGGGCTTAGAAAATCAAGTTATTATCATAGAATTAACTCTATTTATGGCTAAGATGAAACACTATAAAGGCCGTTTTTTGTTAAGAGAGAAACCAAAGAAGAAATAAAAATGGCCATATAGTTTTTATGATCTTGAAATGGAAAATAATCTTACTACAAAAAATTTAACTTAGTGAACATAAAAAAAAAAGTGAAACGAGAATAAGTTTAGAACTGGAGATGCACGTGATGTATATTCAAAGAGAAGTGTATTGGTCTAATACTATTTGCAAATAACATAATTCTAAAATGTGAGAGTTGTAATAAACTAAACATGAAGTTAGAGAGATAGAAAATGCTTTTAAAAGACAGGGGCCTTAGGATCATTAAAAAAGAAAAAATATATATATCAACATTATTTTACTGGGTATGAAATTGATAATTATCAATTTGCTAGATAATCAAGTGAAACTAGCATCATAACTTTGTGTTTCTTGCAATAGAAAAATGTACATTCATACAAGGGTATTGGGTGGTTAAAATGTGAGCTAAAAAGTAACATATGATAAAAGAAAAGGCTCTAGAATTGAGTGCGAGATTATTAAAAAGTACTGATAGCCTACTTAAGGTCTAGAAGAGAATTTTCATATTTATGAGTAACAGGGCAATGTTAAAAATGAGCATAACAAAGATAGTGGTAATAACACCTATCAAAAATATGGGAAGGAAAATAGATTTTGCTGGTTTATGCAATTTTTTTGGAGAAGAATGTTGTTGACAGCACACCAAAGTCTCAGATCTCTCTCCTCGTCCTCACCATCTCATCAAAACAACCAAAGAAATTTCAACCACCTCCTCATCCCAGCATTCATTCTAAGAAACAACCAAATGTTCCCGCAGCGCTTAGAAGTACCTCCATAGCAGCTGTACTGATTTTTCTTTATAAAAATGTTGTAAGCAAATAGTCACACAAAATAATTACCTATCAGCTTTGCTTTTCTGATATGTTTTTCTATCATGTTATCATAGCCTCCCCAAGCCTAACAACACCCCAATTTCCTCACAGCACTCAACGCCATTTTCCATTATGTCTCAACGAGCTATATTTACAACAAAAATATAGGAGCACACATCAACTACAGTTCATGACACAAATTCCACAGCAACTCAAATTCATGATGTCTAACGTGAAGGAAATTCTTTACATTCAACTCGCTACAAAAAAATCACCCTACCCGGCAATCATAAAGTGCTGAAACTATTCAAAATCAATGGATATGAAGGGTTCAAAGATGACACGGCTCCCTGCCCCAGTCAAATCATACATGAATAAAGTGTTGACAATCCCTAATCCCATCTTTGGCTACTATTGATCAGAACCTTGCATCAGCGCTTTACTCCCTTATCTCCCCTTCTATCCTATCTTATATAATTAAATATCGATACCTGCTATGAAATCAGGACAACCACATACTTAAATATCGATACCTGCTATGAAATCAGGACAACCATTGACAAGTGTGTACAATTCACAAACAGATATTGAATTATTCAACTCAAAAACCAACTTCATACAATCACAATGCATCATAGAACCATGATAGAGTGCCTTTCGAACATCCAAAGCAAAAGTTGATGTGATAACCCCAGCCAGCTCCTCTCTAGACCCTAAAAATACATCCTCTATACATTGAATGACCGCTTCCATCCTCTCAAGGCTTTAAGATTGCAATTCGCAGTCCTACAGCCCATAAGATTTGATGACTTCTCTACTCTGTAATAAGGAAACAAAACTTGCAACTAAAGCAGTTCAAGATCACACTGCACCGAATCATCAAACAGCCCTCACCAGAAGGTTTAAAATACGCAATTGGGTACTAAGACAAGAAGTATGCCTCAAATTTTAAAAAATATATAAATTAGTAAATGTGGTGTAAATTATAAATTGAGAAGTAAGAAAAAATATATTAATATTCTAGCATATTATTACATTAAAAAGTAATTTAACAACATTCTAAACAAGTAAAATGTAATAAATTGCAAAAAATAACAAATAAGATGTTAATATCATAATATCAAATCATGAATAAGATGTATTACATAAAATTAAACTATCAAATTAAGTTAAGATGTCAAAATAAAATACTAAAACATCAAAATATAACGATCAACAAAAGTTTAGCACAAGTCGTTCTCTTACACTCATACCATGGCCCATTTAAGCATGAATATAATAAACCATAAACATTTGAATTTTTAAATTTAAAGTCCATTTACTCTAATCAACTAATGAAATTTCATTAGAATCATCAATATAAATAATTGCTTATCCCGCGCCATATTCAAAATGTATCCATATTCTCTCATTCTTTCTTGTCTTTAACCTTAATTATGTTCTTTTTTTCTAATGAATAACCATCAATAAAAATATTAATTAAAATAACAACTATATTGATAGTTAAAACTTCAACTACATAAATTTTATTAATATATTTTTTTATTCCTTATAGCTTATTGTGTGAGGAGTGAAAATTGATAGGTGAGGTATATTGATACTAGTTTAAGGCGCTCTTTGAGGCGATGAGCGCCTCAGCCTGGGTAGGCGTATATCTCACCCTGGGAGGCAAAAGTCTAATTGTGATTTTTATAAAAAATGTTGAGGCGGGCCTTAAGAAGCGTCTCATCTTGTGCAATTTTAAATAAAGCTTATCAACCAACATCGTTTAGTTAGTGATAGATAGGTAAACCCCCGAGTGGCTCACACACTTCTACATGTGGACAATAGAACTCCTCTATATCCAATATGAAATCTACCCTCATCTCAAAAGAATGACAAATCTTCATAACTAGTCACACCGTAGCTAGTTGTTGGCAAAGACTAAATCCTGATTATCGACCACAACATGCCTTCTTATAGCTTCCTCCACCACACCACTAAATGATGCCCTGATTCGAGGGCTTCAACGCACCTCACAATATATGCCAATCAACTTCATTAACCACAACTCCATGTGGCAATCAACAAGTTACCATATGTTGCCATATGTGACAAAAAACACACTACCTATCTCCTCCACCAACCCAAGAATCTTTCCAACTCCTAATCGTAAGCGCATCTATCTCATTTATCTCAAGTAATCGTAAGCGCATCTCTCTCATTTATCTCAAGTTCCGAAGTTTGTTTATAATTTATTATTTGTTTACAAATTAACCTATGAGAACAATCACTCCATATCCTTTGATGCCTGCGGATACACATCACCGATTCAAAAACCAAACAACCTTTGCTTAGTGGTACAAGCTGCAACGAGTTGTATCCCATGTGGCTTCCTCACCAGTTCTTAGCCCTTAACAACCAGTCAGCTTTTCTCTCAACTCATTGCATTGTCATGTAGCCACCTTGACCTAGTGGTTGAGAGATTTGTTCTTCAACCAAAAGATCGTGGATTCAAGGCCTTGCATATGGGAAAAAATAGAAAAAATAGAAAAAATAGAAGAAAAAAAAAACTATCACTGCATCGCAGCTCCAGCACAAAAGTTCATTCAGTTACAACCATCAACTCTATCCAAAATAATTCCTAACTTATCTATATGCAACGTTTGTGGTAAGACCAAGGGCCATCGTTCTCAACTTTCTCCCTTACGTTTGTAGCATGGCTCCTCTCGAGCCTTTCGAGATTATTCATGATGATGTCTGGGCTACATCCCCAACAATATATCTTCAATGTTACACTATATTTTTATTGATGATTTCTCCAAAATTTATTGGTTGTTTCCTATAAAAAAAAAATATAAACTAAGGCACTCTGTTTGCAACTTGAACAACTAGCTAAATATCAATTCTATAGACATATTAAAATTTTATGCACTAACGGTGGTGTCGAATATTGTAACTCCGCTCTCCAAAAAAAAAACTCTAGCTCATTCTGGTATTCTACTTCAACACACTTTGCCCTATACCCTTCAACAAAATGGTGTTGTTGAACACAAAAATCGACAGATCATTTAAACTGTTTGCATACTCTTACTCAATGCTCATCTTCCCAATTTCTTATGAGATGGCACTCTCCTTATCGCAGTATATCTCATCAATCATCTTCCTTCCACCATTATCAATAACTTAACTTCATATCATCTCTTCTAAAACTCCCCTCTAAAATACTCCCACCACAACTTGACTCCATATCATCTACTCTACAAAGCAAAAGCACGATGTATTGTTCAATGCTTCAAATAAGAGTGTATTGTCAACTACAATGACACTTCCAATCATGTTATTAAATTTATTACGTTCCGCATCTTCCTCACTGTTACTTTACATTGCAAATGGTCACTTATTCAACTGGATGAGTCCAACGCCTTTTTTCATGGCAGCCTTCATGAACATCTATATATGGCTCAATCTCAAGAGTTTATTCATCTGAACCATCCTCAACATGATTGCTTACTAAAAATGAATATCCATGGTCCGACAATAGTTTTCAGCACTATCCAAATTTCTACATCCCTCGGGCTTTATATTCAGTATGGCAGATCCATCCTACGTATCTTCAACCGTAATAACATAGTTATGTAAAAGATTATACATATCAACAACATCCTCATAGCTGATAACAACTACCAAGCAATCCCTTAAGTTCTACTTCAGCTTCAAAATAATTCAAGATTCTTAACCTGGGCAATATGTCAAAATTTCTTGGTATCCAAATCACTCCCATCACAACGGTCTACATCTCTTCCAATAACTTTATGCCCAAACTCTCCTACAGAAAGCTAGAATGGGATGATATAAACAACTAGTTAACCCCAATCCCACCAAATACCCATCGAACTGAGTTGCAACCTCTCCTCTCCAAATTCCTCCCTTCTCCAACAAGTTTGGTCTCCTCAATACCTTACTATTACTCGACGACATCTCCTTGTTGTAAATCACCTCTATTAATACAGTCCAAAAATCTTTATTTTCAACACCTCAAGAAACTCCTTCGGTATATAAAAGGCAAATCACATAAGGGCTTTCCAACCACAAAAAAACGCATACCCTAACTCCAACTAGGTTGGCATTCTACCTATTGTAAATCAGTAACTGACTGTTGTGCATTTCTAGGACAAATGCTAATATCGTGGTGTGTTGAGAAACAACCTACTATCGCCAAATCCTCCACCGAAGCAGAAGGAAGAAACCTTGGCAATTGCAACTACTGATCTAATATGGTTGCCTCAGCCACTTGCTTAATTTTGACATCACATTTTCTAAACCTATTCCACTCTAATCTAACAATGTTTTCACTATAGAACTCGCTAGCAATCCAATCTTCCACGATTGTGCCAACCATCAAAATTGATTGTCATTTTATCAAGGATTGCATCAAATCTAGACGTATCAAGGTTCACAATCTTGCCTCTTAAAAACAACTAGCTGGTCTCCTAACCAAGCCTCCTCCTACGACACAGTTCATTCTACCACGTTTCACTCTACTTTCTGACAAGTTGATGACTAATTACAGTCATCAATTTGTGTGCTGGTGTATGCAGCACACCAAATATCTAAGACCTCTCTTTCCTCATCCTCACAGACTCATCAAAACAGCCCACGAAATCTCCAAACTTCCTCGTACCAGAATTGATTCTATGTAAAAGTCAAATATTCCCTTCGCATATATAAATACCTCCATAGTACATGTATTGATTTATCTGTATTAAAATTTGTAAGCAAATACACATAAAATACAATTACTCTGCTTTACTTCTCTGTTATTTTTCTATAAAAAATATGCACCAACAAGACGTGGATAAAATTACAATAAACGGTTAGACCACATTATAAAAGCTAAGCAAAAAATAGATAGACCGTATCATAAAAGTTAAGCAAAAAATATTTACCAAAAATAGAACAGTCATTACTATGAAGCACTCAATAAGAATGAGTAAGAAAAGTATTCGTAAGGTCGGCTGCAGATAGCTGAGATACTAAAGATAATGATAATGATTCTCAACTTCAGCAAGTTCAAAACTACATTCAGAAAATTCAATGTCTCTTCCACCCAGAATTTGCTGAAGAAATTCTATACTAAAGCACTAGTAGATGCATAGGTTGGCAAGTTCTCTATAGGCTAGCAAGTTATCTATAGACTAACAACATCTTAAACATGAGATTTTCTTTCCATGTTTAACGACATTAGATATGACAAAAGACAGATTGTGCTTAGTAAGCTCATAAATTTATTACGATTTTTTATGATTTGGGAATATCAAGTTCAGAAAGATATTAAAAACTATAAACCACTTGCACAAAATTATATCGGTATTGAAATCAGTTAGTCAAATGATAAAAAAAACTAGCTTTATATTCAATTATAAGGCCCATTGGATGTCTATCAAGTAAAAATAAGAAGAATATTTGCTAAATTGTGGACAATCAATACAGCAGATTCGAATAAAAATGCATGAAACTTCAAACCACAAGGAAAAAATATGATGAAATGAACTTACTATATATGAATTTAATAGGCACAGAATCATAAGCTTTAAGTACATTTTTCCCTATAAAATATCCAAGATAATATATATGTATGTATGTATGTATCTCTATACCCATCTATCTATCTATCTATCTATCTATCCATATATCAATTAGGATCACCAATAAACCTTAATATCAGATGAAAGAGATCTTTCATACGATTAACTCACAAGTTAGAATGAACATTTTTTATTTTTTATCCTTGATATGATTTCTGAAAGAGAAGAGTAGCAAGATGGTCTACTCACGTATCTCACTACAAAGGATCAAAGCATGAAAAAGTTACATAATAAATTTATTTTATTTGAAGAAAATATGTAGGAAACATTAAAAAGGCACTATGCTCTAATGAAAAACAAGCACTAAAAATACTTCTTTTAAAAGACTAGAGATGCAAATTAGGCGATAGAATCTTCATAACAGTCAAATTTCAGAAATAAGCCACTTGACTAAGAAAGTAAACTACTTACTTTGGGTAAATCAAGTCACCACTACTCCTTTCAGCATATTGCCCAAGATGGACAGACAACTGTTCATTGCTTGAGGGAAGTTCTGCCAAGGTGGCGTCTACTGATTTTGGTTTCCACACAGTTCCACTCAAATTAAACAATTCACACAATAATTTTCGCACGGAACTTTCAACAAGTTTGTCAAATGTCAAATTAGTGTCATCTGATGAAGACAAAAGGCCATAGACATGGCTCAAGAGATACCGCATGACATCAATAGTTTGAGCCTTCTCCAGCTCTAATTCCTGATTCATTCCCGACAACATAAAAAAGGCAGCATTAGTATGGAATATGATAAAAAAAAGAATAAATATATAAAAAATATTTCAAATGAAATTCACTTCATCTTTAAAATTAATAGCATAAACGGATGAAGTTACGTCACGAAACTTTGATTAAATCTACTATTGATGAATAACTTTTATTTTCTTTTTTAAAATTTTTGCTTTAATATTGGCATCCCAATATCGATTAAGTGAGTTGCTGCCCTCTCCCCTAACAATGAGTTCCCAATCAACTATTGCACATCATTTAGATCCTACAATTGATATGATGCTACCTTTACTATCTCACAATCTCCATCCGGAATCAGATAGTTCTGGATGGAGCCTGATGAGACTTCATTTGATCAGCTCTGAGCTCCATTTTAATTTTTAGAATTTTGTTTATATAATTGATATGCAATCCATTGATTTTGTTCTCTTTTACACATGTGAACATCTTTGTAAATTTTTTTTCTACAATGAGAAGCTGGACATGGCGCTCAATTCAACCAGGGGAAAAAAAAATACTAACCTTCCCTCAACCAACAAAATAACATTTATCGAAGTTCCCCAGTTCATGAAATTTAAACGTGGTAAGTTTGGCTTTTAATACTAATAATGAATTCTTATGAGCTAATCCTAAAATAAAAGTACCCAAAAAATCTCAATAACAAAATAAGGGCTATATATAAAAAACAAATCCTCTCAGAAAATAAAAGTTTTGAAATCATAATTTCCATAATCCAGAGTTTTGCAAATCCTATTACCACACATTGTTCAAAAAGTAAGAGAATTGTGAATTTTGTATGCTTCATCACTCACACTAGCAATATTACACTGAACTCCACCATCGAGGTGTGGGCTAGCTAGGGCCCCGTTTGGGGTAGCTTATAACAGCGGGCGGCGTTTTCAAAAAGCCGCCACCCTATTTGTTTCGTGTGTTTCGGGAGCTTAATAAAAAACGTCGTTTCATTTCTTTAATAGACGCGAACGCGGTAGAAACCCCACGGCCCGCGTCTTGAAGGAGTGTTCGGGTGTTTTTTTCCTTCGGTGTCCTTCTGTTGTCTCTGGCTCGATTCCTCTCGCCTCTGGAACGAAGCAGATCTCAAAAGAGAAGAAAGATCATATTCCACGCCGGTCTTGGGATTGGTTGGAAAATGTATTTTCTAGATTCTGTTCATTTATTTCCTGTGAGCTATTTTTTCCAACGATTTTCTCTTTTCTTTTCTTTTTTTTTTTGCTTCAGATTATGTGATGGTGATTTATCATTCAACGATTTTCTCTTTTCTTTTCTTTTTTTCTTTTTTGCTTCAGATTATGTGATGGTGATTTATCATGCTAAGTTCGTCGGAAATAGAAGTCATTGGCTTAGCAACGACCCACGGTAACGTTTATAATACTTTGGCTACAAGGAATGCTCCGCGCCTGGTACATTGTTGAATTTCATTGGTGGATAGTATTTTAGGTTTAGGAAACTAGTCTTTGGACCTCGTCTGCCTCGCTTTCCTTGTTTTTAAGCTATGTTTATCTAATGATCTTGATGCATTGTCTGTATGGGCTTCGAAGCTTATTTTATTTATATATGATTGATGCCTTATGTGTTATTGTTAATGACATCTCTTTAAGGTGCTCATTCAGAATTGTTTTTCCCTTCATGATTTGTATTTCCTTCTCTTGTTTAGCTGGAGATTGCAAGGAGAAGTGATATGCCTGTAGCTGAGGGCTCTCATAATAATATCAAGGTATTTACAAATTCCTCTGTCGGCATGCTCTTCAGAATGCTTTACTTATTTCAACTTTCTCATTAGCTTATGAAGTATAATCAATATTAAAGATGTATCGTACCTTATTTTTAATCGGTCAACAAAGTATATAATTTATTTAAGAAATATTTTCGACAACTTTCAACTATGTCATGTTAGATATATAATTTTTTTTCTTTGTAATCATTCTAAAGTGGCAGTATCTTTCATTGTTAAATGTACAAACAACCTTTTTCTGTCATTGTATTTTTAAATTTGAAGCAGTTTAGTGTCTTGGGTTGGTTTGGTAGTAAAGATACATTCACACTAATTTTCTTTGGATTTATAGACTATTGAAATATTTTATCCATAAACTTCTTATTCTTAACATTTAAACATTAAATTTTAAGAATATTTTGTATTTTGATGTTCTTGAATCTTCACTTTTATCTCCCCTTATGATTGCATTAAAAAGAATGATAAATTTGTAAATATCAAAATTTTGGCGGCCTGTATGAGTCAAGTGTGTCTGAAGTGAGTTAATTAATTCTGAAATAGCAAAAGGCTAAATATTGTTGTTTTTTTTAGAATAATACGAAGTTTACGTGTCAGATTGTTCATTTAACTAAAAAAATTTGCAAATCAGTTGTTTACAAAATGCACAAACCAAACAATTGCAGCTTATCCAGAACAGGGGCAGATTGGTCATTTTTTCAAAATCAACTGTTATTTAAACGCACAAACCAAACAGTTAGTCAGTTTATCCGGATAGATGGTCATCAGGATAAGCAGTTTATTAGCATAAGTTGGATAAGCTACTTATCAGCATAAGTTGGATAAGCTGCAGTTGCCCCAAACAGACCCTAACCAAATATGCAGTCCTGAAAATATGATTTTTGTATAGTTTCATCAGTCGCACTGTCAATAATAAACTAAGCTCCCTCGGTTAGCATGGCGGAAGCAATCGTATTCAAATCGACGTTATGCGTGTTTGTGAGTTCACTGAACAAGAAAACTTTTGCATCAATAAAACATAAATTTAAGATTCAAGATCACCATTTTTATGTGTCAACCCCTCATACAGCACACATCATCACGCAAATGCGTATAAATCCTTGCTGGAAAAAATTAAAAAAGGTACATAAAGTCAGTTGAATTCTATTATCCCTTCAATTAATTCCATATCATCAACGATAGCGCACATAAATCTTGGTTTGTCAAAATTAAAAAAAATGTGCATGTAATCAACTGACTTCCATTATCCCTTCAATTAATATCATATCAACAACACCACTAAAAACTTTTAGGAGTGTCTTATTAAAGGATATGAGGGGTAGTGAATAAGAGTATTTTTTAGATATACAAAATTCCATAGTGTGCAAAAGGCGTAGTGAATAAGAATATTTTTTAGATATACAAAATTCCATAGTGTGCAAAGCACAAAAAAGAAAATAATGTTGTCGAAAAATTAAGCAAGGCACTTGCTCTTAAAGCCTTTCCTTGGTCTTTGTGGTTGTGAATGTTGTGAGTGTGCATTTTGATCCCCTACAAAATCCTATCGGCAAGTGGTACCACCCAAAAGCATGATAAGCAAACCATCTATTTTTATTTTATAATTTTCATTCATAGAGATGGTCTCTCAAGAATCATACAAAACTTTAGTGTGGTGGTCAAAACAATTAATGCTTCTACCTATTTGTTATACATGCCACTAGTACATGCTTTTAGTGGTGTAGTGGGAGGCTCGCTTTTGATTGTGATGCCTTGTGCACCACCCCATAACACTTTTTGACAGCATAGTAGGAATCTAGCAAACCCTCACATGGGTGACACAATCTCTACTAAAATTTCTGCTGAAATCCAAGGTTAATGAACCATTGAGCTACATCAAAATAGCATTCCCCAATATAATGCCAAGATGGGGATAAAGGTTCACATGAACAAGGACAAAGAAAATGAATTTGATGTATAAAACAACAAGAAATGAGCTAGAGGATGCATAAAAGAGAAAAATATGAGCAAAATGAGCACAATGAAATTAAATAAGGCATACATAAGACCCGTGGATGTTCAAAACAAAAGGTGTGGACTATAAATCAAGTCCCCTTAACGATGAATCCAATTGGGAACCATGAGTTGGCATGCTTTCCCATTCTTCTAGAAGACAACAAAAAAAGAGCATGCAAGCCCGCGTGTGTGCATGCATATGCAAACATGTATCATAATGCTTGGCTAATGGATGTGACCACTCGATAGCACAGATTTTCATGATTTCTGACTCAACCAACGAGCAACTTGCCATGAGGCCTTCTCAAACCAAATTTTCATTGCATTAGCATGGAATTGTCCACAACCATATATGTCCCGTTGTGTGTGTATGATTAGAGGGGAAAGTCTAGAATGACGCATCTATCTTTTCTAATTGCAAAATTAAAATTTTAAAAAAATATATAAAAAAATTGGGAGAATAAAAAAAATGCATAAAAAGAAAAAATTACACACATGTACACACACACATAGAAAATAAAAAATATTGGAAAAAAATTATATGCTGCTTCAAAAAAAAACAAATAAACAAATAAATTTTCGGGTTATCCCTAACGCCCGAAACTTCGATGTTTGTTTGAAGGCATACAACCCACATTTTCTATTGTTAATAAATTACGTAGATATCCGAAATTTTACAAAATATAGAGAATAGGCTATGTAAATTAGGGAAAACATTGTCTTTACATGGACCTGATTATTTAATCATCAAAGGCAAAGGTGAAATGCTTGATGATCCAATAACATTCCAGCAGACAAAGATAACCACTCCTATTCTGCTAGAAACCAGGATGGTACTGGCAGGTCACTATTGATTGGGCAACATAAGTCAAGCTCTAAGGTCACTTTGAACATTGATGGTACAAAAAACATTGATATTGGTGAAGAACAAAAACACTCGAAACAAAATTAAAAACGACAACGATGAATGCAACTGAACCAATGCAAGTGCTTGTTGCCTTGATTTAGAAGTCAACATGCCAATTCCCTCTAGCTTCAACATATGAAGAAATCCAAACATCAATCTTCTAACTTGTAGATCAAGGTTTGACAAACCCTCCCACTTAAGACCCCGAATCGACTGAGCACAAATCCAACTCAAATTTCTGCAACAATTTGATGTTGATCCTCAGTGCACCAAATCAAACAGCAGGTTCAAAACAAAAGAGAACCTGAATATGACTAATGAAGACCATCTCACCCCGATGACGAACAAGCTAATCATAATATCATAATCAAAAGTCCACCTATAAAAAAGTTATCCACAAACTTCAAGAAAAAATTCCTACAGCTCCTCACCTTGATGCCATGCACAATTATGATAATATCATAACATGACGTCTATGAGCAACGTCATTTCTATTGTACTAAAACATAAATACACTTCAGATAACAAAAATGTTGCCACTACAAAATGCCTCCACCTATAAGAAGATCCTAAGCACAAACCCCATTCTCAAAAATAACCTACAAAATGCCTCCACCTATAAGAAGAAGATCCTAAGCACAAACCCCATTCTCAAAAATTATATCTACTTTTACGGGCTCCACTGCCTCTGTAATGGGTACAATTATTAATTATTCAATATAATAAATCTAGAAAATTTCTAGCACATGCATATGCCATCCACTCAAATCAAATATGGACCAACCTTCAAATTCAACATAAAACAACAAATGTTTAAGGGCTTTGTTTCCTAGACATAGACTAGGTCAAAGATCAGTCTCATCTATATGAACAATGAGACAGACTCCAAAGCCCTTAAAAAGAAAACAATTCCTTACACAAAATACAAGTACAGGGTATTCCAACAATATCCAAAAAATCCACCAGTACGGTTGAAGCTCCATGCAACATATAACCGATGATGCGGCACTCACCTTTGAAAGGAACTGGACATCAATCTTCCTACCATCTTCTTTGAGAGATGCCTATATATCATCGCAGCAAGTAAGACACTTATGAGATGCCATTGCAAAGAGAATGAAAACTAGCCCTCTAGCCGCAATCAAAAGTTTCTTGACCCATAGAAGCCTCAAACTAGAAATAAAAAGTTTTCAAAAGAAGGTAAACCTTTGATTAATAAATTTGCTACTACTTAAATTTGCCCTAGAGGGTATTCCTTCCTTGGTCCGATGGCCTGGGCTTCCTTTAAGAGCCCACTCTCACTTGGCAAGTATTTCATAAATAAATTTTACAAAACCCTTAAAGAAATAACAAAATACATGAAAACATTTTTAAATGAAATAGCTAAGGGCCTGCTTAGAATCATTTTTAGTTTTTGTTGTATTTTATTTGAAAAAAAAAAATTGGCCGGTGCTTTGTATGTGGCATTTTTATTTTTGTTTAAGAGAAAATAATAGTTGCTTTTAAAACAACAAAATAAATTTTAGATGTTTTCATTATTTTCAAAACATAAATTTCTAGACAACACACCTCATGCACTACATGAACCTACCTCACGCCCATGTGCACAGCTGGCACTCTTCCAAACCATAAAAAAAAACGACCTACGTAATACTTAATAAATACAAAAAATATAAAATGACGTATACTTAACCTACCAAAAACATTTTATCTCATATAAAACAGAAAATAAAATAGAACTAAATGGATAAAAATTGATCACAAACGTCCCCTTCCATATTTGGATCCTTTTATAAAAAAATTATACTAAAAGTAAGGGTCCGTTTGGGGCAACTGCGGTTGTTTGAAGTTTTTGTGAAGCCGCTACAAAAGAAACTATTTTTTCAAAAAGCTACAGGTGGTTATTATAATTTTATTTTATTTTCAAAAAGTCAAACCGGAGCTTTCTGACAGTCGCCACATTTTAACAGCTCAAATTGAAAAAAGTAACTTTTTACCACCAAAATTTCTAAAAATAGCAAGAAAACACTTCACCAAACAAAACTATAGTGGCAGTCTGAAAAAGCAAAGCAGACAGAAAGCTATCCCAAACAGACACTAAAAGGTGCAACATTTGCAACAAATAAACAACAAAAAATTATAACATGAAATGGAACAAAGCCAACTTTCAAAAGACAATTTCCTAATTTCCATTACAATTACCTCATAATGTGGTTTTTTTTTTTTAGCGGGACCAAAAAGCATAAGAATAATTATTATAGGATGGTAAAATTGTCAAAAGAATCAAATAAGAATTTTGTTCAGGGAGCAGTTTCTGAACAAACAAATCATTGATGCAGGTTTCCTAAGGAAGAATTTGAGGATAAAATGTTTCAAATGTTTAATAAATGCACAACTTATATGTAAAATTACTCCTACAATTAATAAGAAAATCCTAATCTTCATTAGCATCTATGGCCCCACAGTTTTTCAAGAAATTATATTCACTGTGACAGTTTAAAATCATCTTTACAAAAAGCTACAACCACCCAAACGGATCCTAAGATAGATAAAAACAAACTAAAAATTGTTTAAGAAACATATGGAAACAAATTGGTGATTTTTTTCGTTTTCTGCAAATGTATTTCTTTGGTTCAAAAACACAACACAAATTAAAATATTAAAAGCTTTAGAAAAAGAGCAAAAATGGCTCATTCCCTTAACAAAAAAAATATGTTTGCATGGCAAGCGGTGCATGCGATCCAACTTAATTTTTAAAGACAAAAAATAATGTAATAATACTTGTGAGCATTCATTGGTCAATTGCTTCAAGTCAAGACGTGAGTCAAAAGCAAAAGTGTTCCGAACAAGGTAACAAAGACTGATTATTCGCAATCAAAGTGACCCAAGTTAAATCATGTTTGAAACCATTGGATGACTTATGGCAGAATAGGAGCCCATAAATCCACCTCAGCTAGCGAAGCAAATGCTAGCAATACCTCGCCCCCAACTTGCCAGATCAATCAGTTGAACCACATACAACAACATAGGTAAATTCCCAATATGATCATAAAATGAAACGGAGAGAATCTCCGAATGTAAACAAGTTGAGACCATCACCTAACAAGGAAAAAAATCATACGAAAAAAACTTGGGCAAATATTCTCAAAACTTCAGAAAGCTGATTATATCGAAGGAAAAGCTGACTCTAGACACACCCATGTCATATATTTGTCACATCACCATGACCCAACTAATCACCCAACGAATACTCAAATTGCTCAGCACAACAAAATTAATAAAGTAGCTGATACCGGCAAAAGGAATGGGTGCAGAAATCAGCAAGAAAATGATAAAGAAAATGGGAAAATTAATAAGAAGAACAACAAGAGGAATATTATTGATGTAGATAAGGCACGAGAATACACAGAACAAGACATCACCTAGGCAGCCAACTCCAGGATACAGCAACAAAGAAGATGAACGGGTAGCCCAACCTTCCCAAAAGAAAGAAACTCACAATTCTAAAACCCACAATATGCCCCTATACACAAAACAACCCCTATTTATTAGCACTAAAGCTCCCTTATTATAAGTTTGCCACCCAAATAGAAAAACACATAAAACTGAACTATAGCATAATGTGAATAGTACTAATATTGACGCTCACGCGAAGATTCGACTTGGGTCTCCAATTCCGACTCCGAGACGTTGAAAATGATGGAGTCATTTTAATCCCTATGTAGGTCAAGATCAGTGATCCAAGCATCATTCTCTAAGGGTTGGAGAAGATTCGACTTGGGTCTCCAATTTCGACTCCGAGACGTTGAAAATGATGGAGTCATTCTAATCCCTATGTAGGTCAAGATCAGTGATCCAAGCATCTGTTATCTTTTTTAGAGCAACCCCTACCCCATCCTTATCAGGGTTGATGTCATGATTTGCATTCAATACCTCAACAGGGGTGAAATTTGGACCTATATGTGCCGAACTCTGAGAAGTCAAACTAATGCGGCTTGGAATTTCTCAATCGGATAATCAATCAGCCATGGAAACATTGGTAAAACTTCATCTTTTGAAAGAGAAGAAAGTATTGGGATCACAATCGCAGCATCATTCATTCTAGTCTCATAAAAATGCTTAATAACAGTAATTAAATCAGTATCAGTGGTTGATTCTTCAGTGATAACTTGCAACACCATAATACTTCAGGTGGATTGGAAATTATATGCTTTAGCTCATTTGATGATGCTCAAACATTTATCAAAAGGATAGGAACATATCGACGAATAGCTTGCTTGATAGCCTTTGGAGCTCTTTGTAAATATCAAAAATAATTTTCAAGAGCCTTGGTTTCTTTGAACAGGGAGCAAAAAATAATGATGTTTTTAAAGAGCTTGAGCTGAGGACATCGATAAGCAGGGGTGTCCCTTGAGTTTTCACTTTCAAAAGCCCCGATTTCAGAGCATTCAGTTTTCTGCCCACTAGAACTGACACTTAGAGAGTCCACCTCTAAAACTTGATGATCGATAACAAATAACAACATTTTCTTGGCAAAAGTTTCAATAATTTATGAGGCATATTGGAGAATATAGAGTTATTTACCACCAACCAAATAGTGTTTGCTCTAACTTCATCTTTAACATGAGCAACACACTTCAAAAGCAATCTCCAAGCAAGCTAGACGATAAGCTGAACGACTCAAAATTAGACTCCGTAAAGCACCAAGACCTTGAGCGGCCCGATCACCATCAGAAACATCTTTCTTAAGGTGATCATAAACATCTTTCTTAAGGTGATCATAAACACTTGAGTGACAAAAATCCTCCAACCATCTCAATGCAGAGTCTAGCAAAAATGGAACTTCTCCAAAAAGTCTACTAAAGGGCTCATCTGAAGATCAAAACAAATCAAGAAGGCCTTTTGCAATCAAAAGGAGAAATCTCTCATAATTACAGAATCAAAGTTGGAATTTTGATTTGATACAGATAACATAATAGTGTGTATGTGGTATAGCACAACTGCACAAGCATAGTGAGTCCATGACCCTTCTGACGATCCCAATATGAAATAATATGACTTTGAAACAGTGAAACCACATCACCACCAGAATCACCAGAGTGCTCAACTGCCTGAAAATATAGAACTCCTTCCTGAATAATTTTTTGCGAGCAATAGAACCTCATCAAATGGTTCTGTTGAAGAATAGACAGATGGATTGCAAGGAAATGCGCTTCTCTAACGCAAGCCTAAAATAGAAGCCATCAACATCATCCATATATAGAGAAAGATCATCAAGAGAAGCAGATTGTTGAAAAAATAGGTCAATCGCGTCAAGAAGTTCCTAAAGAGACTGCTTTTGCCCATGAAAATCCAAGATTTCTTCGTTTATCAAATTATGTGGCAAAGATGATGAAGAAGGATTTGCCCCTTTAGGAACACTAGCTAGATGTCAAGCACCAACAGATCCAGTTGCAGGTGCATCCAACAATCCAATATGAACATCATTTGCAATTTTGATAGGTAGCATACTTGTCATAATTTTCTTTATATTTTGCAAGAATCACATTAGGTATGTTGCTAGTATCAAATGAAATCAGATCAAACATAGCATCCCCACTTAGTTTATTCAAACCAATATGAACTCTATTGTTTAAAGATAAGAGCCATCATTATCAAAATTATTATTTGACAATAATTTGGATTCCCTAGAGGTTAAAGATGCACATAATTCATTAGTGACGAAAGAGATCCTTCTAATTTGAAGATTCTTCGCAATGAATTTCATCAAATCGTGTTGCCAAACGTGATCGCAAGAACTTTTCCCTTTAAAAACTCCAGCGCATTTCTCCTCATCATACACGGGATGATCATATTCAGGTGTCCACAATGATTCCAACAAAAGATCTTCAAACCCATCAAAACTTGAGGATTCTTGATGAAATGGGTTTTCATCTTCTTCCTCAAGAATTTTATTTTCTTGATCCACCTCATGTTTTTCCAATTTTAATTGTTCGAGAATAGCTATCATTTCTTGAAGGCACCAAATCTCTCGTTGTTTTTCCAATTTTAATTGTTCGGGAATAGCTATCATTTCTTGAAGGCACCGGATCTCTCGTTGTAAACCTTCCATAATGAGTTCTTGCAACATTTTTACATAGTGGCATGTTGTTTCATCGGAAATTTGTAAAGGAAAATAAGAATAGGATGAAGGAGCAGCACAGCCGTGAAGAACCAAGAAAACAGAAACTGTCAACTAATGAATTCCGGTTTCAAAAGGAAAGAACAAGAAAATATCAAACTTGTCAATTCTAAGAAGCTGAAACTGAACTAACAGAAATCTATAGTTCATAGTAACCTGCGCTAGAATTTGCTAGGATACTATTTAGAAGCAGCAAGAGAAAGGAAACAGCCATGCACAAGCAGAATTCTGAAATTCTGCAAAGCGTAATTCTAGAGTTAAACCCACGCCTGAGAAACACGTGAAAAAATCCAGAAATTTAAATACCTGTGACGGAAGCAGCCACCGAAGGAACAAATAGGCAAGAAACAACCAAGAGAAACAGCAACAGAAGAAAACAAGAAGCATGGCACGTAAAAACAGAATGCTTTAGTTAAACCGAAAACCTATGGCTGGAACTTTGTTGGGAGATTCTTGGACCGAGGTTCAACAGCCCATCGAGAAGGCTAGCGGATCATGGCTAGAACTGGGATCAAGAAACCAAAGCTCTGACACCAAAATGATATCAATAAAGAGTATGGGCGCAAAAATCAGCAAAAAATTTAAAAAAAAAAAATAGGGGAAACAATAAGCACAGCAAGAGGAAAATTATTGATGTAAAGGAAGCACAAGAATATATATGGCAATACACCACCTGGGCTGCCAACTCAAGGATACAACTGCAAGGAAGATGAATGTGTAGCCCAACCTTCCCAAAAGAAAGAAATTCATAATTCTAAAACCTAAAATCTGCCCCTATACACAAAACAGCCCCTATTTATAAGCATTGATACTGCCCTTATTACAAGTTTGTCATCTAAATAGAAAAACACACAAAAAACAAACTAAATCATAAAACTGAATTATAGTATAATATAAACAGCACTAGTACTGATGCTCGTGCGTCTGTAGAACTGAAAGTTAGATGGGATAGTGGTTAGTAGAAACCACATGACACATTGATTCAAAGTCAACTAAGGGTGCATTTGTTCAGCTTCTTGGTTGGATTTGTGAACCGGATTTCAAGAAATGCGTGTTTGATTTGCACTTTTGTCGAATGTGGCTGAAAATCGCGACACACTTCGTCTTGTAATTTACCCATTGCGCAACCGCAGAGAATCTCCCGCGTTTAGAAATTCCGCCCGTGATTTGTAATTTGCCCCTGCGTTATTTTTTTTCTTTTCTTTGGGAAAGTTCTGTGTTGTTTTTCAATAACAGTATTTTGTTTTGCATTTTGGACAGAGCGAGCACCATGCATTAAAAACCACCATAAATATATCATTATAACCGCACATTCTTTATTGAAAATTTCTACTTTCATGGCATAATATAAAAATATTAACCAGAGTTATAAACTCTTATCAAATATAATTATGCTGAAAAAATTTGCATTTATCATGTTCAAATTTGGGTGTTAGATATGTAAAAACAAAAAATTTGTGTGGTATATATGTAAATCACCAAATATTTTAGTGATATGGGTTTGAAACACTTTCAAATTTGGGTTCAAATCAGTTTCAGAATGATCCACTTAAATATCTTTGATTTCAACAAGTTCAAACTCCAATGGCGAAACACTTTCAAATTGGGGTTCAAATCAGTTTCAGAATGATCCACTTCAATATCTTTGATTTCAACAAGTTCAAACTCCAATGGCCAAACGTCTAATGCTAGAGGTTATTCCTCATTAGTTATGATATCGTGGGAATAGCTGCCTAATTATATATATTTTAAGGCATATGATGCTAAATTTCCTTGTTGTTATATATTAAATAAAATTTGTTCATGATAAGTGAAAAGCATTTGAGTCATAATCATTGGTTTTATTCCAAATATTTATTCATTTTGATGATTATATAATTTTAAATTTTACTCAACGCAATAAATTTTAGAAAAAATGCAATTTTTAAAATCTAGACTCATCTTTATTTTATAATTTATTTTGAGTTTACTTTTGTATTTCTGCTTATTTAAGAAATACAGTTAAATATGAGATTAAATACATTGAAAGTAACTACGAATTCTACATAATATCTACTAAGGGGGTATTTCAGACATTTGTCCACATAAAGCACTTTCAAAACTTTATTTTTCAAACAAATCAACTGCTTCTAAAACACTAGTTTATGAACAACAGATTTTTCATAGCAGCTTTTGAATTGAGATTTTATACAGCTACAGCCGGAACAAACGCGCCATAAGTTTCCAAAACTTGCTTAAATACACATTCAAGATGCAACGCGAGAACCCACCACCATAGAACTAGGCATCAAATGTTACCTTCCAGGGAGAACAAAACATCCATAAATAAAAGACAAAATCTAAAATAAAAATCTTCATGAAACTAACAATCACGCATGTAGAAAGCAAGCAAAATTCAAGAGAAAACTAAGAGAAATATTGGGACCAAATCCTTCTTTTGCAAAGAGTACTACCCCATATTAAAAATAAATAAATATAAGATACAGCCCTTAGAGGAGAATTATGAAAAAGTTTGAACATAAAATAACTTAAGTATGTTTATTAATTACATAAATGGTAGAAGTTCATGGGTTATGAGACTCCGCCTACTAGAGAAATTCATATTCATTAATGAGTTTCTCTTCTCTTATGAGCCCTTCACTGTTTTACCTCTTCTCAAATTATTCAAGCACATCGTTCTCTTCGCTAAAACAGGTCACTATAGTTCATCACTTTGAACCAATTTCTCATGACAACTCAATCTTTTTTTTATTATTTTTAAGTGCATAAATCATAGAAATATCAATATTTGGACTTCATTAAAAGATGCTAACATATTTCTTCATTACATGATGCTAACATAAATCATAGAAACCATAGTTCATCGCTCTTCCAAAAAACCAAAAAAGAAAGGTCAAATTATAACAACAACTAAAACCAACTCTACGCATTATGCAAGGTATATTGTGCAAATATATCACTCTATAAAATAGCTTTGGGTAATCCTTGCAAAAATAAAACAATTATCACAACTAAAATGTGATTGTACATGTTATCATATATAAATTATTGCATGTGCTAACTTATAGAAAAAATCTACAATATTTAGCATGATGAAATTTCTTCGTTGCTGAAGAAATTCTCCTACATTATATTTTGCTTTATTGTTTTCTTTTGTTGTCTATGTATAAGCATATAAAGATAATGTCCCTCATAAGTCTCTCTTCTTTCTATCCCTATAACTCTTCAAAATTATGAAGCATCTTGCAACATAATTACGCTCAATTTTTTTCCTCCTCTCAGTTTAATATCCTCTCAAAGCTTCTTCGTCAACCACAGGGGGTTTAGGGAACCTGATCTCCTTATGTATTTGTTAAGCATATTACAATTGTGCAATCTATATTCTCCAATGATGATTGTGATAGTGATTTATATCCTCACTATATCAATACTCTCATCAACACTCTCTATTGATACCAATGTTCCAGATCTTCATGAAGCCTTTCCTGACAAGGATCTCATTAAAAAATCTTCACCTAATTCATGTTAATCTCCCTTTGGCAAATCAATCACATTCCTATTGTAACATGCGCAATCCTTGGAAATAAAACTTCGATTGCTTCATCTTTATTTGCTAGTATTTTTATATTCAATATGACATCTTCTATGCCACCTTATTAAGAGGTGTTCAAAGATATAAATTATCATGTGTGAAAAGTTATAATAAAAAATTGTCTTATTTATTATTGTATTATTTCCTCATTATTAATAATATTCTTTAGTTTTGCATTATCTTGCCTATATATAGGCACATGTATACTTGAAATAGGAAAATAATCATATCTAGTCCTTTAAAATTATCTCTTCCTTCTAAAAATAACCATGATAATTTAATAAAGGTTTTTGCAACCACAAAAAGTTACGACTAATAATAAAGTCTTTAAAATCAAAGAAGATACAAGCGAATAGTACCAAATAACAGATGAAATTCCCAATAAAATTTTCACTATGCAATTCAAAAAATTAACGCTTACGATCATACAAACTAATCAAGAAACCAAGAAAACAAAAAAGGGAATAAATGAACAATTAATTAAAAAATAAGCTTACTAATGAAATTAATATCAGAAAGGAAGAATTTTGAGTAATGGCAGTTGATGCCCTAAATTGTCAACATAGCTGTTAGTCAACTATTTACTATAGTCTTTTCTATTCATGGATTTTCGAATTAATCTTGGAGGATTATAACAATGAAAAAAAAATTCATGTTCACCAACAACTCTAAGAATTGGGAAACGGGAAGGAAGAAGAAAACAAGGAATGAGGATTTTAGTAATGAACCCATGATTACTTAGACAAATTTATTACCTGTTCAACACTATAATACAAGTTATGATTACTAAAATGCATTCACTCCCCCATACCTTTAAATAGGAGTATTTATAATCTTACAAGGGAAACAACATATTTATTACACCTTCAACATTAAAATACTAGTTATGAACCCATGATTACTAAGACACAATTACTCAATCTAAGGTCCCACTATACTTTTTAATCCTAACATTACCGACCCCTTCAAATTTTGAACTAGCCCTCAAGGTTGAAGCACAAAAATTAAACAAGACTCATTTCACGCATTTACTAACTATTCATTCCTTGATTATTTTCTTACTTTCATTGGTTGGTAATCTTAAACTTTTCATCAAACACTTGTCAAGACAGCTGCTAGGAAGACAGCTGAAGTGAGGAAAATGATAGTTACTAGGCTGATGATGTGCTGCAGAATGTAGATTTTGACAGCATGGAGGAATATTGGTGCATGTAGAGATCAGGGCAGAGTGAGTGGGAAATGCGGGAATAGAATTGGAGCCGGTAAATGCTTGGATGTCACAATAACATAGACAAAGAAAATTGGATCTAACATAATTTTGGTTGGCATGATTTAGAAAGGATGAGGCACTAGAACTGGTGAAACATTCAGTGACTGAGACTTGGCAAGACTAAAACAATCCCGATGAAGAACTATAGAAATTGCTAGATAAGTAAAATCATGACGGAAACAGCGACCATGGACTCACCAGAGGTGATGCCATTTTGAAATTTTCCACAGATAGACTAGGAAAGAGGCGGAGTTGGAGTGGGAGCACAGATCTACTGAATGCAGGAGAAAAACAGCAGAAATGGGCATGGATCTGGACTTGGTGACAATGGCAGGAGGCTTGACAGAACTGCTGTGAAGCTGGGGTTTTTGGAACTGCAAATCTAGTAAGATTGGTGGGCTTGAACTGTTGGAGTGAATCGGAGAGGTCGAATCAGTAAAGGTGAAGTCAAGACCAAAGGCAGTTCTGGCAGAACAAAAGACCGGTTAAAGAATTTGTATGGATGGATTGGGAACATAAATCCAAATGGTGAAAAGAAAATCTAGGAATTTGGGTTACTTCTAGCATGAAATCAAAATGTAAGATACAAAAGATGGATCCAATAGGGTCAATGAGAATCTGACATAACAAGACTTTTTTTTTTTTTTTTGGTTAATTCTAGACATATAGACTTTGATAAGATAAGTGGAGCTATCAGATGATGCATGGACAGTGAAAGCTGAGACAAAATTTGGGGATTAATGGAGATGAATAGGCAACAGTTAGCATGATTTAAACAAAACCCTCAAACTTTTGCCATAGTAGAAGGCTCAAGGAAACCAGAAAATAGCAATGATAAAAAAAAAATTCAAGCTCATTTGTAATGATGACAAAGACGAAGAACTTTGAGTAGGAGAATTTTTATTTAAATCATTTCCTTCTCAATACTGTCAAAAAGAAGCATTTATAATCACACAAGGGCTCAAAAGGCACATTTACCATGTAATACACTATAATACTAGTTATAAACATATGACTACCAAGACCCATTAACTCAATCGTAGGCCACACTGCACTTACTGATCCTAACAATTGCTACAGTTTAAAAAGTCAAAATTATGCATACTACATAAATGAAAAAGGTTTTGGTCAACATTCTTTGCGATATAGTCAAAACAATAAAGTAATTTGAAGATCCAAGAGCAAGGAGGAAAATCTAGATAGCATCAGTTCAGCTTGAAGAAGCAATAAGACTCATTGAAATATAGTTAAGCAGTTTAATCATGCAATTAAATTAAACAGCATGGAGGAAAATCTAGATAACATCAGTTGGGCTTGAAGTAACAAAAATACTAATGTCCTTTCAACTTATCATATCAATTTCCTTTTCAAAAAATAGATGGAATCTGGAGAATAAAAAAACATAGCAAACCCATAAGTCACTATTCTCGTATCTATAATCAATAGAAAGCATGTAAACTTTTAAAAACAATAAGGTTTTATGGTTAGATATTTTGTGCTGCCTAGCAAAGATTTCCCTATGTACTAGCTATAGTAAACAAAGATTCAAAAAAAACATAAATTTTCAAATGAAGGAAATGCATATAAAAATATTAAATATGTACCAATTAAGCCCATTCTTACATTGCTTCCTTCGCCAGTTAGATACAATTTCAACCTCCTAGCTGAATTCTCACCATTCTTGAATAAGAATGGAAACCCATTCAGCACAATAGCCTCTACATTTTTCTTGGCAAGAAGCCTGTCAAAGGAAAAAAAGACAAAAATTATAAAAACATATTAATCCATGGTGCAATTTTCAAGTAATTTTCAAGCTGTAACAACCAATCAAAACTGTGATCTTCAACCTGAAAGAACATTAAAAACAGTAGAAAAAAACGTAAAAGTTAAACGGAAGAATTCCGCCGCTCAGAATGGACCGTTGTTTACTCGAGAAATTAGGAGATATCCATCACCTTAAAATGTCTGGCCGGTCCCTTGCAAAGCCTAGACATGCCTTAGCAGCCTTCAAAAACTCCTCCGGTAAATCCTCATCCGCTAAAAACGTGTCATCGTCATCACCAGACGTTATGCACCGATCTAAGTAACCTTTCTCTGCCAATAGACCCGCAAGCTTCGACCACTCCGGCCATGGATGCGAATTCTGGGAATCAGAGAACGAGGTCGCTCCCTCGCCGCACCGTTCGTTGATAGCTGCTTCCGAGTGGAAATGATTTGCTGCTCCGTACCAAAACCTGAAATTGGGGCGATTGAAGACGGAGTAATGACGGCCATGAAAGACCGACGCGGAGGAAAAGGCGGCGAACGGATGGTGAGTATAACGAGCAAGGCAACCGACGGTGAAAAGGCGGAGGGGCGAGGAGGAAGAGAG
>NW_018164863.1:959244-960178 GCF_001263595.1 Phalaenopsis equestris | reverse complement strand
ACGGTGAAAAGGCGGAGGGGCGAGGAGGAAGAGAGTAGAGCAATAAGCTTGGAACTGACGGGCATCAGGGTGAACGAAGGGGACGCCGGTTTTTCCGACGCGAAGGAAGTAAAACCCTAGGGGTTTATCAGAAAGAAATTGTAGCAGGGAATTGAGAAGGGGAGGCGGGGGTGTAGGGGGAGCGCTTTTTCGGTGAGGGGGACATGACAGTCCGCATTGTATGCTAGCCAATAAAATTTTGTCACGTGGAAAATGTGAGACCCGCTTGTCCACATAATTAAAAAAAAAATTCGCTGAAGGCCGACCCGGGCCGATATACGAGCCCGCGTGTCTTCGAGTACTCCGCACATGTCGAGTAAGACGATTCAAAAATACTCTTTGGTGGTTTTTCTTCTACGTTTTCGCCGCTCGCTCTGCTAGGGTTTGAAGTCGTGAGACGATGACGTTTGATGATCCAGAGTATGCGCAGGCCGAAGAGAGCTCAAGAACAGTATCAGAAGTGGTTGATGAGACATAGGTTGAGCAGCCAACGAAGTCAAAGAAGCAGAGGAAGAAGAAAAAGGTGAAGAGGATGAAGGAGGGCATAGAAGGGGAAAACTTGTCTTGGTATTTGTCATCGTTTTATTCTCAGATTGTTTTTAGGTTATTAGTTTGATTATTATTGGGTTATTCTTGAGTTACTCCGAAGCGTAGTACTTATTAGCAGATATTCCATGTTATTCATGTGTTATTTTTAAATTATTCGTAGGTTATTTGTAAATTAGGCGTATCTTATTCGCTAGTTAAACCTGAGTTATTTTTAGGTTATTTTTGGGTTATTTGTAGGTTATTCTTGGGTTATTTTAAAAAATAACTCGTGGGTTATTTTTAGTTTATTCTCAGGTTATTCCTGAGTTATTTTTAGTGTATTGTTTTGTTAATTTTGAAGTAATGT
>NW_018164863.1:946500-959234 GCF_001263595.1 Phalaenopsis equestris | reverse complement strand
ATGTGTATGTTATTTTTAAGGTATGAGTAGGTTATTACTAAGTTATTCCTGACTGATTTTGAGGATATTTTTAAGTTATTTTTAGGTTATTCCTGGATTATTTTTAAGCTATTTGCAGGTTTATGCACAGGTTATTCATAGGTTATTACTAGGGTATTTTTAGTTTATGTCAGGTTATTCGTAGGTTATTTGAGCATTATTTTTAGTGTATTGTTTTGTTAATTCTGAAGTAATGCGTAGGTTTTTTTTTTAAGTTATGAGTAGATTATTACTAGGTTATTCCTGGTTGATTTTGAGGATATTTTTAAGTTATTTTTAGGTTATTCCTGGGTTATTTTTAAGTTATTTGCAGGTTTATGCGCATGTTATTCATAGGTTATTCCTAGAGTATTTTTAGGTTATGTCAGGTTATTTGTACGTTATTTTTAGTGTATTGTTTTGTTAATTTTGAAGGAATGCGTAGGTTATTTTTTTAAGTTATGAGTAGGTTATTACTAGGTTTTTCATGGCTGATTTTGAGGATATTTTTAAGTTATTTTTAGGTTATTCCTAGGTTATTCCTGGGTTATTTTTAAGTTATTTTCAGGTTTATGTGCAGGTTATTCATAGGTTATTCCTAGGGTATTTTTAGGTTATGCATAGGTTATTCCAGGGATATTTTTAATGTATTGTTTTGTTAATTTTTAGGTTCTACGTATGTTATTCGTAGGTTATTTGTTGATCTAGTTTTAGGGTATTCCAGTATTAATAACAGTATTAATAACATGCATCTTATTCCTGTATATTGATGACTAACATTTTTTGCTAACATTCTTTGGTGATTCTAGTGTTAATAACATGCATCTTATTCTTATAGGTTGATGAATAAACTGTCAATGAATTGTAGATGTCGACCATCAGCAGTTAGAGAGGTGTTGGATAAGGTTCGACCAATTATTGATCGGGAGACGTGGTCAACTCTGAAAAGAATGAAGCTTAATCAGTTGTTTGATCTGCCCCCTATCCTCAAGATCACATCCTAACTATGCACATATTGAATTATTGGGATATGAATAGATTGGCTTTCAGATTGGGGGGAAAGAGCTAAGCTTTGATGCAGACCAAGTTGCTTTGCTGATTGACATGCCCAACAGAGGTCCTACAACAACTTGGGCTAAAAATATGGAGACAATTGTACAGAAAGGCAAGATTAACTGGAAAGATTTTCAAGACTGGCAGGCTGAGATGCTTCGGTTTAGGGCAGAGCTAGTATATGAAATCTGCAGATACAGATTATTTGGAGAATAAATGTATTATCTGTTTGATATATTATTATTTTGTGCAGGTTTATCTTTTGTGCAGGTTTATCTTATAAGACTAAGTTGTTTGATATATTGTTATTTTGTGCAGATTAATTGGAGAATATATGTATTATTTGTTTGATATGTTACTGCATGTTATTGTTGATGTATTGTTATTTTGTTAGGTTATTCCTAGGTTATTATTGATGTCTTGTTATCTTGTTAGGTTATTCTAGGGGTATTGTTAGGTTATTCATGGGGTATTGCAATGTTACAGTTGAGTTATTGTTAGGTTGTTGTTAGGGTATTGCTGGGTTATTGTTGGGGTATTGCTGGGTTATTCTTGGGGTATTTGTAGGTTACAACTGATATATTGCAGATACAGATTATTTGGAGAATAAATGTATTATATGTTTGATATATTGTTATTTTGTGCAGGTTTATCTTACAGTTGAGGTATTGTTAGGTTATTCCTAGGGTATTGCAGGGTTACAGTTGAGTTATTGTTAGGTTATTGTTGGGGTATTGTTGGGTTATTGTTGGGGTATTGTTGGGTTATTCTTGGGGTATTCGTAGGTTACGGTTGATATATTGCAGATACAGATTATTTGGAGAATAAATGTATTATCTGTTTGATATGTTGTTGTTTTGTGCAGGTTTATCTTATAGTTGAGGTATTGTTAGGATATTTTTGGGGTATTCTCAGGTTATTCATGGGGTATTCTTAGGTTATTCTCGGGGTATTCTTAGAATATTCTTAGGGTATTCTCAGGTTATTCTCGGGGTATTCTTAGGATATTCTCAGGGTATTGTCAGGTTATCATTGGGGTATTCTAAGCTTATTATTGGGGTATTCTCGGGTTATTCTCGGGGTATTTTTAGGTTATTCTCGGGGTATTCTCAAGTTATTCTCGGTGTATTCTCAGGTTATTCTTGGGGTATTCTCAGGTTATTCTCGGGGTATTCTTAGGATATTCTCAGGGTATTGTCAGGTTATTCTTGGGGTATTTCTTGGGGTATTCTAAGGTTATTGTTGGGGTATTCTCATGTTATTTTTGGGGTATTCTCAGGTTATTCTCGGGGTATTCTTAGGTTATTATTGGGGTATTCTCAGGTTATTCTCGGGATATTGTTAGGTTATTCCCGGAATATTCTTAGGTTATTCTTGGGGTATTTTTAGGTTACTCTCGGTGTATTGTAAGGTTATTGTCGGGGTATTGTTAGATTATCCTTGGGGTATTCTAAGGTTATTATTGGGGTATTCTAAGGTTACGGTCAGGGTATTGTAAGGTTACTCTTGGGTTATTCCACAAACAGATAACAAAATTTTGTACTCAACAGACAGATGAATTACAAACCATATATCTACAACTTCCATTTGGAATAATGTTATATGAACTTGTACATTAATACAGATGAGTTAATGTGGGCATAACACGTTATAACAGGTGAATTATACTGGGCACAGAGCATGTTGGATTCAGTGTGACAATTTCCTGACTCAGAGGGTTTGACGCTGCAGTCGTATTTGCGTCATAATTCCTGTGTAATTCTTGTGTCATATATGTTTCTTGATTTTTTCCTGCGTACAGTGGTAAAATAATAAGACAATTAATTTTGCATATATTTGTTAGTATATGGAATGTAGAATGGTAAATATATGTAATGTAGAGATATATACCTTTAGCTCCCTTATTTTTTCTCAGTATCCTTCAACCTCGCATTAGAAATACCTTTCGGTCTCATTTTTGCGGGATCAATCACATTGCAGTCACTGTTATGAGATTTCCTCTTTTTGTTTAGCCTATTTGGTTTAGGATCCTTCCCATCTACCATATCCTCAATACCTTTGGACCCTGTTTTCAATAATTCAATTATATATGTCTCGGCGCGTTCATTTCTCTGAGCTATATTAATTAATTGGTAGGCAAACTTTTGAGCATATGACCGAAATTTGGGGACTTAGCCCAATTTGGGGCTAAATTTGGGAATTTTGGATTTAGACCAAAATTAAATGGATTTGAGGCTTCACCAAGGCCAATTGATGGTTGATTTTGATGTATAAGAATGTTATAAAGATTTTTCAACATTAATTGGGGTCAATTGACTAGGCTATGAGTTCAATTTGGTGTGATTAGGTAATATGGCCAAAAAACCATGGACCAATGGAAACCTCATTTTGGGTCCTCTACACAGTGGTCTTAGTCAAACCATAATCATAGGGCTGGTATGTTTAGGGGACCATCTACGTGGGTATCCCAAAAAGATCAAGGGACCTAGGCTAGAAAATTGAGTTTAGAGTTGTGAGTGAATGCGAGTGTAGATGAGTGTAGTGAGTGCCTTAGTTCCAGACCAAGTAACTTCAAACTCGTCTTCCGAATCACACTTGTTCATGCATTTATAAAATAGATTGTTAACGCTCTTGTACGTCACACTGCAATGAACTTTCGACGAGAGTTTCTTATAGATATGTCATTGACATAATCTATGTCTTGTGAATGGAAGACAATCTGCAATACCTCTTGTCCTCCGTCATCGCTTGATCCTGATCTGTAAACATTGTAATTGGATGTTTATCATCCATTATACGAATGAAAGTTTTGAATAACCACTTGAATGATTCTATCGTCTTGTTAGATAAAAAACCAACTCCGAATAGAACATTTTGTCGATGGTGGTTAATCTTAATGAAAGGAGCACAACATAAATTATACTTATTCAAACGGTAGCTAGTGTCGAAAATGATGACATCTCCAAAACTATCATAATCTAGTCTGCAAGACACATCACTCCAGAAAAAGCTTGTAAGTCTGTCCTCCTCATAACTTTGGAAATCCCATGCAAATATGCTATCTTCATTTTAGCGATCCATGAATAATTGTAAGACAGAGTTGGCATCACCCTATTCAATTCTGCTTCTTTTATCCCTTTGAATGAAGTTGTATGCATCTTGTCTAGTGCACTCCAAGTTTTCAACACCACCAACCTTTGTAGCAAGGAAATTGAATGCATCAATTGCTCTAATCCCAGAACCTGTCATTGATTTTAGTAAATTTGCATTTAACTCGCTAATCCTCTGACTGGAACGTAGAAGGTGCTTGTCACCGGATTCCGCCAAGGGGTGGTTATGACTTTCAAAAAATTTCTTTATGGTCCAGTGGCCATCAAGATCAATAGCATAGCGAACAATTGCTTGACAGCCGTCCGTGTATCTGCTTTTCTGTACTTCACAGTAGTGGCTAGCTGAGATTCTCTTTTTTGACCTGATTTTCCACAAATATAATCATTCGACTTAATTTGTTTGGATTTAGCCCAGTAAGTTGTGTGGTCATTGCGTACAGTGAAACCAACATATGTGTATAAGCACAATAATGTTTGTAAGCCTCTTCCTCATTACGGACAACAATATTAAGAAAGCTACGAGCAATTGGATCATTGCAATATGTTTCTTCCCTATATATCTACTAATTTAAAGTATACAATAGAGTTAGTCAGATAAATAACCCTAACCACAGAGTAATGAACAGAATAATGATGGAATAATCTAACGACAATCGAAGATTCACAGAAAATTTCACTTTTTCTAGAGATCTGGTGGGTTACTTTCTCGGGTTATTCTTAGGTTATTGTTGGGTTACACTCGGGTTATTGAGTATTCCTTCAATCAACCCGACAATAAATAACCATAAACACTAAATAATGATGAAATAACCTAACAACAATCAAAGATTCACACAAAATCTCACATTTTTTAGAGATCTGGTGGGTTTATACGCAAGTTATTCTTAGGTTATTGTTGAGTTATTCTCGGGTTATTGAGTATTTCTTCAATCAACCCAAAAATAAATAACCCTAAACCCTAAATAATGATGAAATAACCTAACAACAATCGAAGATTCACAAAAAATCTCACTTTTTTTTAGAGATCTGGTGAGTTTATGCGCATGTTATTCTTATGTTATTGTTGGGTTATTCTCGGGTTATTGAGTACTTCTTCAATCAACCCTAAAATAAATAACCCTAAACCCTAAATAATGATGAAAAAACCTAACAACAATCGAAGATTCACACAAAATGTCACTTTTTTTTAGAGATCTAGCGGGTTTATGCACATGTTATTCTTAGGTTATTGTTGGGTTATTCTCGGGTTATTGAGTATTTCTTCATTCAACCCGAAAATAAATAACCCTAAACCCTAAATAATGATGAAATAACCTAATAACAATCGAAGATTCACACAAAATCTCACTTTTTTTAGAGATCTGGTGGATTTATGTACAGTTTATTCTTAGGTTATTGTTGGGTTATTCTCGGGTTATTGAGTATTTGTTCAATCAACCCGAAAATAAATAACCTTAAACCTTAAATAATGATGAAATAAACTAACAACAATCGAAGATTCACACAAAATCTTACTTTTTTTAGAGATCTGGTGGGTTTATGCTCAGGTTATTCTTAGGTTATTGTTGGGTTATTCTAGGGTTATTGAGTATTTCTTCAATCAACCCGAAAATAAATAACCCTAAACCCTAAATAATTATGAAATAACCTAACAACAATCGAAGATTCACACAAAATCTCACTTTTTTTAGAGATCTAGTGGGCTTATGTGCAGATTATTCTTAGGTTATTGTTGGATTACTCTCGGGAAAACGGAAAACAGTTGAAGTAAGCAAGAAATCTTACCTCCGTTTCAAAGACGTTGACATTCATTTCGTCATCCATGTGCTCAAACTCTTCATTAACAGAGAAATCTATCTCTATCATAAATGCAACAACCAAACCCTAGTTGAGACAAAAAAAAACCTTTTTAAAAACTTTGAATAATGCAGAATAACAGTTTCTGAGGGAATAATACACAAAAAAATAGGCGGGAATACGCCAAAAAGGCGGGATAATACGTAACATTTAGCACGTCAAGGGGGGTGGGGGTGGGGGGGTGGTGACATCTAGGTGAGGTGTCAGCTTTCAGACAACAGTCTGAATTTTCTAAAAAAATAAAAATTGCTAATAGTCACCGCACCTAGCTTATTAGCAGATTATTCAATAAGTTGCAGCTGTCCCAAACAGACCCTTAATTCGAGCTTGAGCTGGATTTTCACGTATTGGACTTATTTATTTATTTTTATTTTTTTAACATTTACTTAACTTATTTATGTTAAAAAAAAGTAAATGTTAGTATACATTTTTTATTTATTCACATGCTCCTAGATTTTATATTTAGATTCATGGCACCTTTGTGCTTTGAATTGTACAGAAAGATAAATATTTATTTTTAAAAAATAATCTTCTTGTTCTTTTTTATGTTATATTAAGGATTTAAATTTTATGAAAATAAATATGAAGTTTAGGTGTGAGATATGTAATTACATGAGAATTAATGTGCTCTCTATGTAAATTCTCTTATTAAGTGCTTAATTATTTTATTATTCGAATAAATTAAAAATTTTAATGAGTACATGATTTTAATATAAAATTAAAATTCTTTTTTTTTTGTATAAATCAAGTAAATAAACTATAATTTCGGCTGAGTATTTAATTTTTATATAACATTATTAATAAATAATTTAACATATTTAAATAAGTCAATAATTAAATAAATTTTAAATTAACTTCTAACAACTACAAACCAAATAAATAAATTAAATAAAAGTTATAAGTACGTTTTTTTTTTATAATGAAATAAAATTAACAAGTATTAATAAACAAGTTCATTAAAATAGAAAAATAAAAAGAAATTCCATTAAATTTATATGTGTATTATATTAGATTCTAATATATTACTGTTAAAATAAATTTTTAAATGGACATAATTATTTGGATATTATTTAAATAATATAGCATATAAACAAAGAGTATTTAACGAGTTGTTTTTTGAGCAATAATGAGCTCATTTGAAAACAGTAACAAACGAGTTAGGTTATGATCAAATTTGGTTCTTTTGATCATTGAATTTGAAGAAAATGTTCAAACTTATTTGTTTACTCATTTGAATAAATATGATTAAGTATTAATTGAAGTTTGAGTTGTTCATCAAGTGTTTTGGTTCATTTATGATATTAACATTATGTTAGCAGATTAACTGGTTTGCTTAATTTCATAGTGTAATTGAGCAAAGCAAACTTTTGAGCTAGCTGATACTACCTTTGATAAGTGGCCTATGAGCTGGGTTTTATAAACTAATAAACCATATTTAAACGAGCATTGGTTTGAAGCTTAAATTTATTTAAAAATATTAATATAGTATATCTTTAACATAGATTGATGTGTGTCAAATAGTCAGCAGTGGTGTGTAATGCATTATCTTCTTAGCATTGCATGAAAATTGAGTACACACTTAGGTGATTAAATAGAAGTGAGCACGATGAAGCGCCTTAATTTTTACGTGAAAACCCCTGAAAAAATGATACTATACGTGGCTTTGCCTAGTTGAAATAATCCACTACGAATGATGAACATACATATATATTCTTCTCCTAAATTAAGAAAGATGAAATTATAAAGTTGATCATTGTAAATGTACAACAATATTTCTTCAATAGTTGTCTTATTCTAGTTGTAGTGAATGTAATTATTGGTGATAACAAGTTGTCGTAGTCGATTGTTATGGAGGTCGTAGTTCACTATGAATGACATAGATGGTTATAGTATCAACCTATCGTATAGGTTATAATTGAAAGTCATAGTAATAGTTTGTCGTGTGAACCATATATGGTTGTTTTAGGAGAGTCAATTAGTCGAAGAGGTCATAGTAGAAAGGTGCAAAAGTTGCGGACCACGGAGGTCGTAGTCGGTCACATAGATCGTAGTAGTGAGTTGTAGTAACGTTAATAGGCCACAAAATTCAGAGTTGGGAGCTACATAAGGTGTGAGTCGCGTAGAGCATGGTTGGTCATGTCGATCGTAATAGTGAATTGTGATGACATATGTAGGAAGTAAGGACAATGGTCATAAATTGCATGAGTTGGAAGTCATGTAGGTTTTAGTTGGTCACGTAAGTCATAGTGATATGTTGTAATAACATTCATAAGTCATAGGGGTTAGAGTCAGAAATTGCATAACATGTAGCCATGTGGGTTGTATTGAGGATGTTTGTATGCCTCACGAGTCAGAGTCGGAAGTTACCAGAGTTGTGAGTCATAAATAACGTAGTTGGTTATGTATGTCATAGTGATGAGTTGTGATGACATCCGTAGGCTGCAGACACCAGAGTTAGGAGTTGCACGAGTCGTGGATTGTGTAATCTATAGTTGACCATGTATACTGGGGTGGTAGGCTGCAAAGAGCAGGCTTTAAAGGTTCGAAGAAAGTCACAATGTTTGGGGTGCATTGTTACACTACCATTAAGGCGTGTCGTTAGACCGTATTCAATGTGTTTTGTTTTGTTATACCATCATCGAGATATGTCATTACATCATATTCATGATGCATTATTGCACCGTATTTGGGATGTGTCGTTGCACCATATTTGAGGGGCGATGTTAAACTGTCTTCGAGGCACGTCATTGCACGGTGTACTTGAGGACCTCTTTCTCTGTTGGGTGCTTCATTGTTCTGCAACATACACTGGGATTATGCAATACACATTGTGACTCCACAAAGGACTTCGCTTTAAGGAATTAGCTACAAGTTATGGTGGTTCAAAGGAAATGATGACCGGCGGTGGTAGTTGGTGGCTGACAAGTGGTGGTTGGCGATAGTCAACAGCTATAGGGGCGACAGAAATTCATCGGATCTTCAGTGCATAAACGATGTTGAGTTTCGACTCCTTCAAGCTTTGGTCTTCTTTTGACTCTAGGTTTAGGTTCTCTCTCAAGAGATGGTAGACTCTATTTACAGTCTGAGTTGAAAATAAGGAAGGCATTGATCAGACCACTTTCATTGGACAGTGTAAGGAGATTCCATCAATTAGATGATAGTTTGTGGATATTCAAGTATCTTAATGATGCTAGAATTAAGTGATCTCAGACTTGTTTGATTCTTCTTTTGGAGACGCTTAATTTGACTAAAAACTTGTCAGATTTAGAATCTGTTTGACATTCAAATTATGCACCAAAAGCTTTCAAAAGTGATTTAACGGCTTGAGCTGAGCTTGATTTGATAGATTGGATTGGTATCATGGGGTCCGTCTCATCGAGCTTGTTAGTTTGACTTTATGTTTGCTGAAATTAGAGTTCTTAATAATTTTTAATAGAGGTTTGAATAATTTTGCTCAAAAGTTACTTTGAGATTCATGTTATGGCTCAAAATTGGTGTCAAATCATGAATTTGTTGATGAGGTATCATATATATAGACACGTTAGTTCGAGTTTGCCAATTTTTGCAAGCCATATATGCCAACATAAAGGGGTGAGTTTTCAATGAAAATTTTTAAATTAATGTTAAATTAAATTAACTTAAAATTACAAAAATTCTTTCAAGATAACATTATAATCTTTTATATTTTGTAAGATAATTTTTATTCTTTTAAAATAATTATCCTAATTGTTATCTTTCAAAACTTATAAATTTTTTAATAATGTGAGACATATGCAAATCATTTTTTTTTTTTTGGTGTAAAAAAACTGCAAGTCATTCTTCCACCATAAAAATTTGAATGAAATGAGCACTGAATCATGTCTTATTTTATAGTATTTTTTGTTTTTTTGAAAACATTGAATTAAAATTTGTATTCTCTAACCAATTTCAAAATTTATCGATCTATCTATCGCAACCAAGGAGTAGGGTGGAAAAGGAAAATGAGCAAGAGACAAAAAGTGTGGTGAGAGATAGGGAGATTTAGAAATTAAGTATTATGTTATTAAATTCCAACACAATCCCTTAATTATATTTACTGTTCCTCTATTTATATGAAACTAAAATAGTCGTGAAATAACAAATATGCTCTTGGCATTTTTTTGGTTGTTCGATCTCCTTTAGTTGGTCTTTGGTCGAGTTTGCCACTTGGTTTTGAGCTTCGGTTGGACCTTGATTGTAGGTCCGCCTTCGTCTGATTTGCTCTTAAGTCGATTAACCATCCAAGTTGGTCATCTCTCTAGTTGACCGAGTCTTAAATCGATATCGGGTTGATCGACTAAGTGGTCTTCATTTAGTTAATTTCTTCTTATCTTTGATATTCTCATCCTATTTGGTTTTCTTGACACGTGTCTGACTCAGGATCACCTAATATGATAAGACACATTTTTCTTGTACATTATGCAAACTCAAAATTATCTGATTATTTAAATTTTATTATAGTTATCATTGTAAAGTTTGCAATGACAATAATTACAAAAAAAAAAAAAACAAATTATCTAAAATATGTAAACATCTATTATGAAAATATATTCCGTCCGGACGTGTAGACCAACTACCAAACATTATGTAGCCCGCCGATGAGGTATATGGCGATGTGACTCCCAATAGTTGACCATCTGGATGCGCGATATCCGAACAAAATATTTACTTCATCTATTACAAGCAAGAAAACGGGAAAAAAAAAATCTAATCTACTTGACATCTGTGTTATCATAACTATATTTATTAATTGATTGTGAAAAATGTTTCCAATTTTTTTAAGAAAACAACGCTATTTTGACCCTTTCATTTCAATATTTTTAATTACATTGAATTTTATAATCCGGTAGATTTGCAATAGAAGTTGTATATTTGAATCTAACATGTAAATCAATGTAATTCTTATTAATTTTCTTAATTAAATATATTTTTAAATTAAAATAAAATTATATTTTAAGCTGAATAAATCAAGGCTGCTTGCGTTGACTTTAGATTAGATCAAGATAATTTATTAGATGAAATGATTTTGAGCTGAGTTAAAATATAGGCCATATCGACCAGGAGCTGAGCCATGGCATAATTGAAATTTAATTTTTCAACAAGTCCATAAAATGAATTAAAACATAAAATTTAAGAAAAATTTACATGCACATCACATGTTTACAAAAGTCTGATATTTTTGTTTGGTGTTATGAACTTTCGCATAAAAATATGCATTTTATTTTTAAAAGTTAGTGATATTTTTTATGCGACGTTAAAAATTTGAGTGGCATGCATGTAAAAATTAAAAAAAACTAGTGTTAGATTGTAAATGCATAATAATTGTATGATGTTTATGCAAACGACCCTAGATTAATTATTTTAGGAGGGCAACTCAATACTTCGTGAGACCTAAGACTATAAGTGAGTCAGGTGACTCGAGCCATACTCATTAATGCACTCGCAAGTTAAACGTATCGAGTTGAGCTCATCAAGGCTTGACTAGTTTGCTCTTAAGTAAACCTGACTAGCCGAATTTCAATCACATTAATGTTTTCTTCGGTGAGTTGTTGTGTCACTCCTCTCCCGCCTTCAATCACTTAAGTAGTGTCTCTGACGAGCTACCATGATAATTTCACTTGAGCTCTTAAGCCAACTCCTGTGTTTGTTGTTAATACGTCGATGTTTTGATAAAAGAGCTGAGCTCGAGCCCGGCTTGGCTTGTTCAAACCATTAATTGAGACTTATGAGGATAGAACTTGTGAAAGTAAGTTTATTGCATGTGTATTTATCAATGTTTTAAAACGCATGAGCGTTGGGCGGGGTGTTTTAGTTGTTATTGGGTGAGACATCGAGTATAAGTCCCATAGTAATATATATATAAGTCTTCCATCCTAATATATATATATATATATTAAGAAAAAAAAAAGTAAATTATTTGTGCGCATAATAAAAAAAAAAATTTATGCATTAAAATAGCTCATACCCTTTCAAAGTCAAAATAAGTCTTCCAAGATTAGAATATTCAAGATAATAACAAAAATTCACACAAAAAGTAGAAACATAAAAAAATATATAAACATGTTTGAGTTAAAAATTAAATTTATGATCAATTGATCTTAATCATTGAAGGTTATTCATTCTTCAAATTCATCCTCAAAATGATATTCTTCTTCACCAATAGTTATGTTCAAATCACAACTAGGTTTTTCATATTCTCTGCATTCATGTCCACCCAATTAAAGTCATTATCACGTTCAATCTCAGATGCATTCATAATTTATTTCTTCTTATCATTGCTACCTAAATTATAAACACAAACAAAATGACATCCGTAAATATTTAGGATGTTTTTTTTTTCTATAGAAAAATTAAGAACAAGCCAAATCAAAAGAATTAAAAATGTCAGGTGTCATTGGGTGTGTACATATTCCAAAAAAATAGAAAAAAACAGTCATACTCTGCATATGTACGTTGTCGGCACTATTTTTGGTATGGGGTTTGCCCGTAAGAAGCTGTCGGTCATTGGAATTGAAATCCCGTTGCCCGCTTCGGAAGGACGTTTTTTTTTTTTTTAAATTTAGTTTTGAAAAAGATGAAGTCAAACTGACCCCATAATTTTCATAGTTTAGATGAAAGAGCGCTTTATCTCAAATCATGTATCTATCCCGAAGGATGAACGCAAGAATTGAGAGTGAG
>NW_018164863.1:944047-945783 GCF_001263595.1 Phalaenopsis equestris | reverse complement strand
AGTTGTGAAAAAGTCACGATCGAGAGAGACCCTGGTCTTTCTCATCCGCCGGGGGCACTGAGATCGAGGAAGCCACAGAGGCCCCGGCCGATCAAACGCTAGAAGCAACGTTGCCAGCGTTTGCTGACACCGTCTTCAGGCAAGAAGACATGATATGAAGTGAACTAGGAAGCAGCATGTTCCGTCCCTTGCCTCGCCTCATGCTCTCCAAAACAAACACCGAACATCCCCGCCTCCCTCGCCACCAACCCTTATCAACAGCCTTCCATCTGCGATGAACGCCGCCGATGGAGATCCTAAATACCATCCGAGTTCCGATCTCAATCGTCGACAAAGATTTTCCTGTTACCCAACCTCTTCGGATGCGTATGAGGGTAGCGCAAGTAAAATTTTGAGCGAAAACGCGGACCGCGGTGGTCATCCCGTGGTCTACGTCTTTTACAAAATTGAAAACATTGTTTTCAATAATCTGTAAATAAGTTCAAACCAAACGAAACGACGGACATGGTTCTAATTCTATACATGAATGAGATTTATGGTTTGTTTGGGGCAGCTGCAACTTATCCAGCTTATGCTGATAAGCAGCTCATTCTGATAATCTGTTGATGAGGAGCTGATCCGGATAAGCTGACTTGCTGTTTGGTTTGTGTGTTTGACAAACAACTAATTCTGGATAAATGACCATTCTGCCCCTGTTCTGGATAAGTTGTTTAGTTGTTTGATTTATGCGTTTTGTAAACAGTTTATTTGCAGATTTTTATAATTAAATGATCAATCTGTCACGCAGAATTTGTAATTTTCTCAACAAAATGACTATGTATATATGTTAGATATTTTAGAACCAATTAACCCCCCTCAGACTCATTCGACACATATAGACCACCAAAAAATTGTAACATAAAATTAATTCATATGAATTGCTACAAGTTTGTAAAATTAAAGTTCAAATGTTAAGACGTGAAAATACAAAAGAATTTAGTTACATTTATATAACTCAAATATTTTTGATCACATCAAAGAAGCACAGTTACATATACAAAAGTAAAATACACCTTCACACACTAATATAGAATATAATGAGATCCAAAAAAAGAAAAAAGTAACATGTTAAAATTATAAGTACAAAACCCAAGTAGCTAATACAAAAAGTGGCCGCAGTAAAGACATAAAAAATGTAAAACTCTATGTTCAAGGCCATGGAATGATTCTCATCAAATGTTATGAACCAGTTTAACAATGTAAAGCGAACGGTTTCACACAACTCTATCGTTACGACTTGCCTTTCATTTTTCAACCACAAACAAAGCAGCCTCAACTACCTTTACACAAAGTACATCAAAATCACCAAAATTGCAGAATCCAAAAGGCAATCATTCACCAATCTATTGAAATAAGCCAAAATTTTATTCAAGTTCTGAAAAATTCTCGATCGAGAGAGAAAGATAGAGAGAGCACCTGGTTTTTCTCATCCTCCGGGGGCACTGAGATCGAGGAAGCCACAGAGGCCCCGGCCGATCAAACGCTAGAAGCAACGTTGCCAGCGTTTGCTGACACCGTCTTCAGGCAAGAAGACATGATATGAAGTGAACTAGGAAGCAGCATGTTCCGTCCCTTGCCTCGCCTCATGCTCTCCAAAACAAACACCGAACATCCCCGCCTCCCTCGCCACCAACCCTTATCAACAGCCTTCCATCTGCGATGAACGCCGCCGATGGAGCTCCTAAATACCATCCGCG
>NW_018164863.1:927987-944032 GCF_001263595.1 Phalaenopsis equestris | reverse complement strand
GACGAACGGGGGGAAGGGATATGGGAACGAACGAGGGCAGCGGAGTAATTGGACGTGAACCAAACGCGAATCGCGGACACCCTCCCGCGGGCGGCGTCTTTCACAAATGCAAAACGCCTTTTTTAGATATGTTTGTGAAACGCGCGAAACAAACGCTACGGCGACATTTTTCGAACGTCGCCCACACTTATAAGCTGCCCCAAACGGGCCCTTAACAAGTAAAATTTTGAGCGAAAATACGGACCGCGGTGGTCATCCCGTGGTCTACGTCTTTAACAAAATTGAAAACATTGTTTTCAAAAATCTGTAAATAAGTTCAAACCAAACGAAACGACGGAACGTCGCCCACACTTATAAGCTGCCCCAAACGGGCCCTTAGAAGAAAGATACGGGACACGAGTAAGCAGCTTCCGGTCCCCGTCAAGTGGTTCCGCCTGTCTAGCGTCTCTGGCTTCGTGTGTGTACCTTATTTCTAATACAAATTTTATCCTAAAAAACTCTGAAAATACATATAGAAAGTAAAAAAAAGACAACCTACACAAAAATAAAGTAAATAGAAAGAGTTACCTACATGCAACTTATTGAGCTATGTCTGATGGGAGGAGAGCTAAGCTCCACCTGCAGAAATTGTGATTACAACAACAAAAAACAACAACAAAGCCTTAATACCACCTGTGATTACAACAACAAAGCCTTAATACCACTATGTGGGGTCGGCTACATGAATCTTTTTTCCATTGCGTCCTATTTAGTGTCATATTTTCATTTAGTTTTAATAAATTAAGATCTTTTTTTATACAATAAGCCCAGTCTTCCTAGGTCTACCTCTAACTTTCTAACATAAGTCGAATCTAAAACATCTACTATTCTAATCAAATCATCACATGGTCGACATTTAATGTGACCAAAAGATCTAAGGTGACTTTCTCTAATTTTGTCTCTCACTGGTGCTGCACCAACCATATCACAGATATCATGCTTAGTATAGTATCATGCTTCTTTTTTAAAGGCCAACATTCAACTCCAAAGAGCTTTGCAGGTCTCACCACCATCTTCTAAAATTTCCCTTTCAGTCAAAGTGGTACTTTTCTATCACACAAAAGGCTCGAAGAATTCCCCCACTTCAACCAACCAATTCGAATTCTACTACTAACATCCCCATCTGTATGATCGTCGCTTTGAACAACATACCTGAGATATCTAATTCGTTCACACCTGCAAAAACTGTGATTAAATAAAAATAAATCATTACAACTTCTCTCTGTTGAACATGACTTTCTGCAAGAAGACCGCCCCTAACATACTAATGTGCATATCACTGACCCAGTAAATACACAAAAAAGACAAGAAAGTGATGCCTAACCGGGACTAACAAACCAGCAGAAAACTATAGCCAAGATATTGAAAATATGAACTAGCACCCTAGTATTAGCCTAGCACACCATCTAACGTGTAATGTCCTATCACAACATCTAAGTGAGTGCAGGGTACACACAAAAAAGCTAGAACATGTTTTAATGAGGTCATCATCTCCGGCCCATCCTAAGGATTCAATGATCTAAGAGAAGCCACTAAATGAAAGTTTCGAGAAAAACTTAATTTTTAAAAAGCTGACATTATGTACTGTATAAGATAAGGATGTAAGTAATTTCAAAGTAGATTTTAAAAATATGATGCATGTAAGTAATGAAAATATAAATTTGTTTACTTTTAAAATAGGTCCTAAGTAGGGAAAAGGCTCAGTGACTCTTTGGAATCTTAGCACAACATACACATGCTAGTCACGACGTGATAGCTAGAATTGTCCACTGAGGCATCCTCGTGGGCGATACTTGCTACTGCATTGTGACCGATAGAGAGTCACTTAACAAAGGAGTGACTCATCGTCGAGATGATCGTGAATGCATATGCAGATGCAAAGTGATCTGGTGCATTGTGACCACTTTGTCAAGGCTGAAGCAATCACAAGATAACAAGTATTCATCACAGGCATATGGTAGCATACACTAGAGACAAATACACTTAAAGTGCAAAAATGCACAAGCAAGGGATATCACGTAAGTGATATTGTGCTTGGCCACCTAAGGAATAGGAAGTTAAGAGGGATAAATACACATTGCCCAAATAACTACCAAACACACATGAAAATGGCAAATACATACAATATATGATGCACCAAGCAAGAAAACAAACATGCATCTCATGCAAAGGAACATACTTGTGACAGTGTAGAGTTCTGCCATAGAGGAAAGTGGGCAACCGACACATGCGTTAGACTAGTTTAGAAACTATGGAGCATGACCCGAGTTCGGTGAGAGCCTTGTACCCACGTGGGAACTTATCACACACTAAGTGAGTTTGGAGGCCAAGGGGCACGATCAAAACGTAGTGATGAGACAAGGTGCCTGCGATAGTCCGTAGCGATTGACATGTCCTTTAACAGGTCAATTTTCCTTTTGTATTTTATATTTGTTTTTTATGATATTACAATTTAAAGGAATGTATTTTCATGTTTTTATTGATTACCTAATAGGTAAAACAATTGGAGTGAACTGGAGTTAAAAACATAGTGAAATGGAGGTGAATGGAGCATTGGGCTTAGCCCTGAAATGAGTCCTAGGTGTTAATTGTTTCATCCGGCTACCCAAGCAAATGAAGCCTAGGCGTTGCAGTTGGCTTCCTAGGTGCTAGAACTGTCTAGGACAGTTTCTCAGCAGTTGTGCACATAAAATTGAAGTTATTTGGAAGGGGAAGCATATAAAAAAGGCGGGGAAGATAATTTGGAGAGCCGGGAGTTAAGAAAAGATTGTAGGAAAGGAAAGGAGTGTGAGATTTTCATTTCTTTTCTGTAATTTCATTTGAGAGATCTGAGTGAATTGCAAGAAATTGTTGTAGAAGTGCAAGGAGAACTTGGAAATCACATTTGGTGGAGTTATCTCTTCTATTCTCAAGGACGAAGACAAGTCTTTTCCTTTTCATTGTCTTACATTAATCGAATCGACCAGGCTAATGACGGTGGGCATGTCAAGCCAATTAAAGATCAGGCTAGTGGCGGCTGATCGATCGAACGATGGAAGGGTCAAAGAAATGGATCGGATTAGTGGCGGTACATCAGTCGAGTTGACGAAAAAAGTCAATCGTGTCGACAAAAAGTCAATCGAGTCGATCAGGCTAGTGGCATTTGATCGATTGAGTCGATGGAACGGTCAGACAGATTGACCAGACTGGTGGCAGTCAATCGGTCATACCAATGAAAAAGGGTCAAACAAGTCGATTAGATCAGTGGTAGATAATTGATCGAGTCGATGAAAGTGATCGTTCGAGTCGGCATGGGCAACCGATCAATGAAGAAGGGTCATTCGAACATATCAGACCGGTGATGTCTGATTGGTCGAGCCAACAAAAAATAACGATCGTGCCAACACAGACGGGCAGTCGAAAACACATGAAAAAAGGGTATTTTCAATGTAATTTTAAAATTCATGCTAAACATGCCATATGAATGTGACTACATGCATGAAATGAAAAATTGATCATGCTCGACATTGAATTAGACTCATCTTAGCGGCCTCACGGGGTCCCTAGAGCGGGATGGTGTCAAATTCAACAATTGATTGTTACGTGAAGTGATGATCAATTGCTGTCATTTGTCTGACACTTCGTGAAGGATCTTAAAAGGGGGGAAAACCCTTCGTGGTCTAGGGAATGAGGAAACTTATAAGAATTCCCATTCTCTAGACCTCCAAATGGATTTCATTCTTCCCACTCAAAGAATGAAATCGTCGTTACAAATGCGGGATTGTCAGAATCCCGAATTAGGGATTTTAGGAGCTAAAGCTAAGTAGATGGCTTTTCTGCTGGATTCATAGGGGAATCACCAAAGCTCTTAACCTATGAGGCTACCTCTAGACCCAAAAACCCTAACCTAAATCCTCTAAGAACCATACCTAGGGGCTCTAAGAAAGTAAGAGTGAAAGTTGGAAGAAATCTCACTGTCGTGAAGGTTGAGAATGTATTTTGTTTAGTTGTACACACTTTGATTTTGGTGGGTATAAGGTCTACTTATCATCAGGAAAGATGACTCTCTCTTTCTCCCAAGTAGGATGAAGCTCTCCTACTCTCTATAATGTCACCTCCTTAAGCAAAGCTCCACATACACTAAAAGAAAGCGACGGAAGAAGATAAAGAAGATGAGGAGAGAGAGATTTTGGTGAGGGAAAAAGAGTAAGAATAAAAAGAGAGGGCTATAGGAAGCAAAACCTTCTCCCAGACTTCCCTACTGCCCTTCACCTCAAAGCCTCTAAGAAAGTCTTCAAGCTCCAAGGAAGAAGACCACTCTAGCTCTCACAAAACCTTGAGAAGAAGAAGAATTCCCCCAAGAAGAAAACCAACTATAACTAGAGAAGAAGGGAGGAAAAGAAGGGAAATTTGGTTGCTTCTCCCCCTTTGTGGAGATTTGCATGATTTTCTCCTCTCAAGAACTCCAAGTGTCCAAAACGTGGACACATGGTTGTTCCAGTTCTCCCCTTGCAAAATATCCCTTAAATATCCATTCCAACTTCTTAAGAGGTGTTTTCAGTGGGATTTGACAAAGTTGTTGGGGGAAAAAAATGGGTTTAAAAAGTGGACTGCACCTAGGCACTGCACCTTAGTGCCTAGGCGTTGGGTCCGACGCCTAGAAAGCACCCCTCAGAAGCCTACTTTCTGCACTCTTTATTTAGAGACGGTCCGGGGCTATTTTAGGCACCTAAGATCCCAAAATGGTGCCAAGGTATTGGGACTTGGCACCTAGGCACCCGGGACCAACATCTACTTTTTGTCTTCTTGGCTTTCAACCCTGTGTGGGCTGTTCTAGGCGCCTAGGTGCCGGTCTTGCCTGAAAATCCCGATTTTCTCATAGATCGTCCAACATAGGATTTCTTAGATTCATATTCTATGTTAAACTACATATGACTAAAATAAAATCCCATAAATTAAAAAATGAGATATTTTATTGGCCATTCTTCAGAGAATATATCGTCGAAGGGCACCCTAAGCTGTAACGCGAGCGGGGTGCCTTAAACCCCAAATTTCTTAACACACATGTAGAAGGGCTTCACGACTTCCCTTGACCACAAGAGATCTTATATGAATATGAGACATCAAACATGTCTGATATCGTGAATGATTCCATCCAACAATGGATTCTTTCGAGCAAGGCTAAATCATTGCAAACTCTGATTTCATGACCCAAACACGTACTAGAAAGTCACAGATGGATGTCTTGGGCTACGAGACGTTATGAGTGAACAATGAATCATCCCAAGTCAATCAGGTGGACACTCTATACTCATGATATTAAATATTGATGCCAACAAGTACGGTGACAGAGGGACAATAAATAAAAGATCATGAGGCTTATTTGTTTGACCTAGTGATGTTATCCGAGCCAACGCTAGTATGGCTAAAGCCGATCAAACTACGAAACAGATCAAAGATGGTTGAAGAGTACAAGAATGAGTAATTCAAATAGACACAAGGAAAAATGAGGCATGAAAGCCATCACAAAAGAGCTAATCCAAGGTATGGTCCCCTAGCATCTGCACCCATCCCAAGAATGCCCGGGGGATCCTCACCATGAGTTAAGGATTTACAGTCAAACCATATCAAACTGGTTGAGCCATATCAATCAAACTTATCCAACTGATCGAATCTCAGTCAATATTGCTGATCTTACTGACCTGAAGACAGACCAAGAAAGCAGTAGACGATAAGCTCATACAGGAAAAATACAAGAAATACCAGGTACACCCCTCTTTGAAGCACTAGAAAATTTTATTATTTCCCTTATAAATAGGAATATCACTTTATGAATACAATACTATATATTTTTGTTCATTATTGTTCACTTTTCTCTTTCTCTCTCTTTCTTACATTCTCTCTCTCCTTACTTATGCTCTATTCTTTGGGTGCGATTCATAGATAAAACAAGTTTTAACAAATGGAGAATTTCTTAGGACAAATTGAGAGGTTAATTAATTTTTCAATTTTAGATCCTTATGATTAAAAAAAATGTCTTTGCAAGATGATTTCAAGGTTACTCAAATTGAATACTCTTTAAAATTTTTATGTTTTACTTATTATTGAATAACGATTGACCCAACAGTAACATTCATCATGGCTTATCACAACTTGCCAATCAGTATTATTAAATAATCGTTATTCAACACCCACTGTTTAGATAATCCAGATAATCCAATCACCCTTATATTAGGAGAACCACCAAACTAATTTCTCATACTAAACGATTTTGATATTTTTGGAAAACCATCATCAACACTCGCTTATATTTTCTAATTGCCATACCTCATCCACCATCCAACATGTCATTCAATCTTCGCCTCATCTAGCCTTCCCATCATAAAACATATTTGAGCCACAACTAAGCTATGCTTGCCAACCATAACACAAGGAGCTCCTCTTTCTCTCTTGTGCTAGCATCATAGATCTATAGGTTCATGTCAATCAATGTTCTAACTTCAGCTATCCCATTTTTATTGTCATGCTCATCACCCCTCACTTGCTACCTGCTCGTTTGTCACTTTTCCCTCAATCCTAATTTGGGACTTAAAAGAAGCATGGGGTGGTTGAGATATTGAGATTGGTTTAGTACAGAGGATAAGAAAATGCACCCCAACACTCATTGGCCACAAGAATGGTGCTCATCTTACCATTTCCTTTGCCACCTATCTCATCAAAGGCTGACCCATGTATTGTCTAGGGTGGGCAATTGCTCCCCTTAAATTTTGAAATTTTATTAATAAAATAGATATAATTTGATCATTTACTTCCTCTGAATAGATTACTTTGTTCAATCACCTTTCAGGAGACCGACAATCAATTCCAGTCGAATCATATTAATCAAGCTGATTAAATTATATAAATGCTATTTTTTTTGTATAAATGACAATTTTATAATCGTAATAAATCTGAATGTTGAATCCAAATTCGTCCTCTAAGGCATGCCCAAGGTTCAAGTGGTAGAAATTTTCAGGGAGAAATAGAGATAGAGATAGTAAGAAGAAATGAACACGCACACATAATTGGAGTATTCCCAGACTTTGTGACCTACTTTTTATATTGTAACTAGGGTGTTACAATAGAGAAGAAAAGAGAGATCTCCCTACAAGAGTGGGGCTAGAGAGAAGCCTAAAGTAGCAAAGCCTAAAGAGGCAAAAGCTTAAAAGCTAAAAAGCCTCTAATACATGTTATGAACCCTCTATTTATAGAAAATGGATAACAAAATGTGAAAAATTACAATTTGTCTCTACTTTAATAGGGACATTATTTTCTTTTGTCTTGTCTTTTCGTATTTGTAATTGATTTTAGCCCCTTTTTTGTGTGTCTGAACCTTCTGCTGGGCACTCCTTAGGTCAATCGACCTAGCTGGCGTCCGTCGGCTACTTATCAAATTGTCTGATTATGATTCCATGATGATTTTTAGAGATCTTTGGGGGAGTTGTCGAGAGAACCTCACATTGATACTTGTGAAATTATTGGGAGTACTAGACTTTTGTTCAGTCATTGACGTGAATGTTTGTTTCTAGTCGGTCTGGATGACACTTTGTTCGTCTGACTGGCCTTTAGTCGATCGATCCTACGATTCGGCTGTCGATCGACGCTTCATGAGTACTTTTGTTTTTCGTAGAACGGATAATATTCCATTTATCTATTTTTGTTTGGTCTGGACTGTTATTATCTCGAAATTCATGCAGATCAATTTTTTATGTCCACCAAATAACACAAATAAATTTTCCAACTTAAATTTATATTTCAGAAATTATTTATGCTTATATAACAATTACCATGAGGAGAGTAGTGCGATTTATAAATTGCATAAGAGGACCACCGAGACTTGCTACTTTTTTTACTTTAAATAAGCAATTGTTCTCGTCAATGTTTATATTTATGTACTTATTGGGAAGATTTACGTACAGCCTATACAGCGTATATACAGAAACACAGGAATCATGTTTGGCTGGATGATATGTTAATACATAGGAATTGGGTGGTACGTATGTAAATGTATCATATAATTTTTGTTCTACCTTGAGTGTATATATATACATACAGGAATGGCTGGAGACTATTATACGAGCCCCACTCATCTTTCATGCGCCTAAGAATTCGAGTGTCACACCTACACTCGGGGGGAATTGTACCCCAAACCAGAAGGGAACTTACAAGCAGATAACCGACCAACTAATCTGAGTACGCGGCGCATATATACATGTATGTATTGTTTTATTATCACATCATATTTTAATTCTAAGTGAAAGTAGAAACCAAAACTAAATGGTAGCAAGCAAGTTGAACAGAACAATTTCTTTTTCCTTAAAAAAATATAATGCAGCACCAAAAAGCTACAAATCTTCAACACAGGTGAAACATTCGGCCAACTTTCCACAAAGAAATCTACTGTTTTTTTTATCACTAATAATTTATCGATAAATTTAAAGCATATTTATTCTTCACACTTCATACATGCCGAGTTCATTTGAAAATTACTATGTAAATAAAAATAGTCTATTATTCATTTCTAATTAATATTCACAATCCGAAGAACAACACTATTCTCAATACATAATTTTAATATTTTGTAAGATTCAATTTTCCATAAATACATTAAAAAAAAAAAACTTCCAAACCTATATTGAATCCTCTAGCAGTCTCCTGAACTCCAAAAAACTAATCTTCCCATCACCATCCTCATCAAAAACCCTAATCATCCTCTCACAATCCTCCACCCTCCTCCCTTCCTCAAACCCCAACCTCCTCATCACATTCCACAACTCATCAACTGTTATGAAACCATCTTCATTCCTATCAAACACATAAAAGGCCTCTTTCAATTCCCACTCACTCGCCTCCTTTTCCTCCAACAACTGCCCAACCACTCTCCTCCCCTCCCCTCCCCCATCTCCATAACCTATCCCCAACCGCGTCAACACCGCCGCTATGTCATCAGCCGTCAACTCCTCTCCACCCCCATCATCATCAATTTCATCACCAGAGATCACATCATCGTTGTCTCGAGAGCTACAAAACCGACGACAAGCACCACCGCATGAAAAGAAATGAGTTAACTCGGTGCAGCATCGAACAGTGGCAACGAGACCATATAGTAAGATCAAACCGACCAACTCCATTAATGTCTTGTAAAAGCATATGTAAAAATATGTTGATATGAATTTATATATATATATGGTCGTTTGCTTGATGGGATGGTGTTTGAGAAATAGAGGAGCAAGTGCAAGGAAAGATGCAGGAAGAATGACTGGGAAATGTGAAGTTGTGGGATGCCAATTGGTGATTTCTTAGGGTGTGAGATTGAGTGGGAAGGTTAGTGCTGCGTAGCTTCCTTGATAGACCAACAAGAGAAAGAAAGTGACAATAAAAACAAAGGAAAAGAGAAAAAGAAAAGTTGTGCAAGACGGGTTAGTTCACACAGCCTGTAGCGTTAGACTAATATAAATTAATGGATTAGTTTGGTTTTTGTTAGATAATTTTTAAGTTTTTTATATGTTTTATAGAAACTGAATTTGTTCATTCTAATTTCATATTGATTGCTAAAAACTGCTCCTTGAGTTTGTTTCTTGGGGTTTGGTATTGTTTTATTATACGATTTGTTTTTAAAATTAATCAAAATTTGAAATCAAAGTGAATCGATTGGGTCAAAATTAAAACCGAAATAAACAAGACATTGTTTTCGGCTTCAGATTGATTTTTTTAAAAAAAGTTGAAAGTCAGAAATAATGGCTTCGACTTGATTAATATGATCTATTTTAATATTTTGGTTCCGCTAGGATCCATCTAATTAATATATATTCGGGGGTTTTAGCATATGTTGCACTCAAAACTTATCTTTAACATATTTCAAACCCAAAAAAAATCACTTTTTTAAACCTTTGTTAATGAATTCCGACGATTACGTGCATCCTTGAGCTCTTCCTCCCGAAAAAATATTACATGCGAATATGATACGTACAGATTAAGTGTGGATCGACAATATTAGCGTGCTATTGAGGTGATATCAACAATATTGAGATGAGGTGATATTAATAATATTAAAATGGTGCTGAATTGCAATACCACCTCAATCAATATCACATGAATACCGCGATTTACATATACAAATGCCTTGGGTAATATCCGCTATTACCTCCCAACACACACCATACTCGACCCTACCTAAAATCCCCCAACCAGACTTCCCTTTCCTCGCATAAGTAAAGAAGTATTGCGTCTGGATTCCGGACGAAAGCTGCATCCGTAAAACCGTTGCTGCCATGTACGAAAAGCTCATTTTTGACTAAATATTTTTTCTCGCGTGAGACCGTCCACAACTCACCCACAGCTCTCACCGAATCTTCCCTCTCCGTCTTGCAATGAAAGATTCATCATTTCTCCGGGCACTGCTCTCGATGTCTCAACAGAAACTCGTAGCTTGCCTTCTAGCCGTGCAGCACCCTCGCCATCTCGCCTTCATCGCACCTTCTCCTCTCTTATGTGCATCTATGTCAGCACTTCACTGCAGTAAAACCCATCTTTGTTTGATATCTTCTCTTTTCTGCATACAGCATAGCAGTCGTCCCTGCGCTCCTATGGCCGCACTTGATCCCTCACCACTCCAACCAAATGACCTTTTCTTTTTTTTTTGTAAATATGGAACTTTGGGGTTGAAATATGTTAATGGTAAGTTTTGAGTCCTATATATTAATGATAGAAAAAGAGGTTTTATTGTTTGTAAACTGATAGAGGATTAAATTATTAATTTTGATTGCATGCTCCTGAAATTTTAGTAATTGCATACAAATACTGAATTGATAGACCAGGCCGGTTGTCTGAAATAACCAAATTGACGATCACCGAATAAGTTGAGCCGAGACTCTCTTTGACGAAAGAGAGGGAAATTCATTAGGCTCTTCACGGTATTTCCCCTGCCTTCCTAACGATATTAGAGCCATTCGGAATCTTATACTAGATTGTGTGGTATCGAGAATAATACATAATGTTATGTCCCAAAAAAAAAAAATCAACAGTAATAATATAATCGGGCTTGCCTTATTTTTTTATTCAAATCTTCAAAGCATCAAATAATACATAAATCAAATTTATGGAAATATAAATAGGTACGAAATTAAACAAAAATAAACTCAAACTGAACAAATATTTCAGAAATTTATTCAGTTTTGTAATTATTATTATTATTATGATTTCTAAGCCCTACTATTTATTTTACACATTAAATACAATGAATCCGCAAGGATTAATTTGAGTTAAGTAAATTTCGAGAACATATTTGATCAAAAATTTGAAGCTATTGTTGAGGAAATTTGGGCATTTGATTAATATTCTTATTAAAATTTAGTTGTCATCAATTTTGAAGCAGTTGAAGTTGATTTGATTTAAGTGTGATAAAAAAATTTGAGATATGACGATCGAAGAGCACATAAGCGTTAGGATTCATGCAGAACATTTAAAGGCTGATCACTTAGAGTTCGAGTTAAGGCTTTGCATTAACGCGATATCAAAGTGGCAACTGTCATAATAGTTTCAAAATCTGATTTAAATAATTGAAATGATGAGGCTAGATTTTATCCGCTGTTACTAATGATGCATGGCTTAAGTATGCCGACAAGTGAGGATGCATAACTATCCTTCATCAATAAAATTTTAGTGTAGCACGAATCATGTGATAATTTTTTAGTTAAAAATATTTAAAGTTCAATTAATAATTATCCAGGACTCAAATTTCAGCAAACTTACAGTCAAACTGAGTGGCTGGACGAGATGAACACAATGACATCAAAATTGTTCCTATCCAAGTCAAATCAAGTTGTGAAGCCTTTTTTGGATGATTCTAATGTCCAATTAGAAGGTCATATGAATTTCAAATCTGTCGAGCTTATAATCAAATTAAGCATTTCGATGACACGAATCTACAAGCCCAATATCAAATTCTGACAGTATTAAGACACTCGAATGTCTGCAGAATATCGTTTGATCAAGGGGATATTTTTGGGCCATCCGATGAAGTAATTCAAATTCTTTCCTTATTTTATGGGAGACTTCTCCTAGACTATATAAATAGAGCCCTACCCCTTTATGAAAGAGAGCAAAGAGCTAGACCATGAATTGGAGCAAGCCCTAGACTTGGAGGAGAAGGAGCTAACATCCATCTTTCTACACAAAAGAACCAATGAATGCCACCCGCATTTGCAACCACCAGTCATCTTTGACCATTGCTCGTCGAAAGTGATCGACCAACGTCTGTTGACCTTTCTTGTTACAACAAAGTCTCTTACGGAAGCACGAGCGTTGCAACATCACAACTTATGTAACACCCTACAGAGTAGTGCAACGATGCATCCCAAAGATGATGAAACAATAAACCCCGAAGATAGTGTAACAACACACTTCAGATATAGTGCAATGATGCATCTCGAATATGGTGCCACAATTTGCCCTGGATACATTACACGACACCCCAAAGATGGTGAACACGCACCCTAAATATTGTGCAACGATGCGCCCCGCGTATAGTGTAAAGACACCTCTCAAAGACAATATAACAATGCACCCCACAATAATTGCTTACAATCATCATACTCACGATATGGTGATTTTTATTGGCTCTTGAGTTCTCTCATTGCAGACCACCACTATGATCTATGTGACCAACTATGACCTACAACTCATATTACATCCTCTGCAACCTACGAACAATATTACATCTCATACAACTCTAAAATCTAACTTTCGTTGCCTACGAATGTTAACTCATCTTATGTAGCTCCCAACTCTAGACTCTGTGGTCTAAGAATGTTATCACAACTCATGCAACTCCCAATTTTATCATTTGTGGCTTATGAACGTTATCACGACTCACCACCACGATCTATGTAACCAACTATGACCTACGTGGCTTGTGGGTTTTGCAGCTCCCTTCTACGACCTCTGTGGCCAATCGACGTTTCCGAAGCAATCATCTACGGCTCACATGGCTAATTACTACCATGACTTTCAATTATGATATCTATGACAAGCTAGCACTACAACTACCGTCTACAACATTCTTCATAGATTAATACTTACATAACATTCAACTACAAGTTTCGCAACTCGTTACAGATGTTATTGCTAAAAATATTATTTTACGTCAACTTTGTAATTCAATCTTCCCTAACTCGGGAGAAGAGTGAGTCTGATTTTTCACTTTACATGATTTTTCATATAAAAAAATAAGGTGTCACCTCATTTTTACTTCTATCTTATTTATATGTCTATGTGTGTTGGATTTTTGTCCAACGTCAAGAAACTAATTTTTTACTCAATAATTGTCGCCTATCTCACTTTCTCCAACTATTTTCTTAACTATGGCTTTAAGGCCATCATGTCTGATCCATCTCTTCTCATCAATGTTGGCATTCAGATTTACATACTCATATATATATGAACAATATATTTATCACGAGCAACAGTACTCAATGATCTCCACTCTCATTAATGATATATGATGAGCTTTCAAAATGAAAAATTTGGGACACAATTCTAATTTCCTCAACATTCAAGTACACCTCACACCAAAATGTTTCTTTTTCAGCCAAGCGAAATATGTCCAAGATCTTCTCCATATAGTTGGTAAAGCAACTACCTCCTTTATTTCTCTCAAACAACCAACCGACTCTTTCTTAGAATTGCACATTAAGAATCCCACCTGATTTTGACAAATAGCTGGCTCCCTATAATTTAGGTTTAATTTAACCTAAATTTACTATCACATTGCTCTTATTTTTGAACTGAAAAGAAGCAAGAGCCTAACCACACACTTAAATTAGGCTCTTGTTTCTTTCCAGTTCAAAAATAAGAGCAATGTGGTAGTAAATTTAGGTTAAATTAAACCTAAATTATAGGGAGCCAGCTATTTGTCAAAACCAGGTGGAATTCTTAGGGCCCGTTTGGGGCAGCTTATAAGTGAGGCAGTGTTTTCAAAATGCCGTCTCACTGTTTGTTTCTCGCATTTGAGGGGAGTTTTTTAAAAATCGTGTTTCCCAATTTCTATTACACGTGGACCGCGGGAGGAGCACTGCGATCGGGCATTTTCTTCACCATTTGACGTTGTTGCCCCGCGTCTGCCTTCATCCCGACTCCGCTCAAAAACCCGCGCCCACTTCCCCTTCCTCCCGTTTCCGCCCAAAAACCCTCGTGATTGAAACCCTTCCCATCGCTTCCTCTCACAAAAAGAAACTTATCTCCGCTGGTTTCACAACTCTTTTGTCTATTATTGACGCCTCCGCCTCCTGCCTTGCCCAAGGTACAGTCGCTCTCCTTTACTTGCCACTGTACATTGCATTTCAATGATTTCTTTATTCTGCATGTTGTTACTCTTTATTCTTGCTTGATGCGGTATAATACGCTGGCTCGATGGCTACTGTAAAATGAAATAATTGTCGGAGATGGCTATCTTCTCACGAAATTGATTGCTTAATTTTTAGCTGTGTAATTTTTGGAATTATGATGTATGATTCCTCTAATGTTGGACAAAGATTGCCTAGTTTATTGGGCATCTTATATGGTTGAAGGTGCTATTTAGTTTCTGAATATGATTAGCTTTATCGTCTTAATTGATTACATTTCGAGCAAGTAAGCCTGGACTATTATGTCTTAGGAACCTTTTGTAGTGTGTAATTGGGTCTGTTTGAAGCAGAGCTCGAAACTGGCTATGTCTTGGGGTGTGCATTAGTTTGCTTAAACGAAAAATATAACCCAACATAATATATTTGGTTTAGTTTATGAAGTCATAGTTCAATTTTTGGTTTCAGATTAAAATTTATATGGATTATAATTATGGGTTCCGTTTGAAAAAAAAATTAGTTAAATGTGTAAAAACTAAATTTTAATTGAATGAATAGATATTCTACTTGTAAGGCTTAAACTTTGGTTTCATAAATTGATTTGTTGATTTCACTTTTTTTATATTTATTTTTATTTGTTGTTGTTAAAGCATTCCTTGTGTTATTATCATTATGATCATGATCTAGAATAGGTAATTTTTCCTTATCGTTGCTATTCGGATTAAAAACTTGGTTAACCAAACCAAATGAAATAAACTACATTATATTGCAATTCAGTGTAATTTTTCCTTATTGTTGCTATTCGGATTTAGAACTTGGTTAACCAAACCAAATGAAATAAACTACATTATATTACAATTCAGTTTGATTTGGTTTACATATTTGTTAGACAAGTATTTTTTCTTTGTAATTTTGACATGCTATTTTTTCTTCTTTTTTGGGTCTCATACAGTACATATTAGTGTATTAAGTTGTATTTCACTTTTGTTTGGGTAACTATGCTTCTGTGATGTGATCTTAAATATTTTAATGATATAAATATTTTGTATTTTCAAGCCTTAACATTTAAACTTTAATTTTTAGAATATTTTGTATTTTCATGTTCTTCAATCTTCACATTTATCTCCACTTTATGATTGCATTAAGAAAGTTGGTAAATTTCTAAAAAAAATTGCAAATAAGCTGTTTACAGAACGCACGAACCAAACAACTAAACAGCTTATCCAGAACCGGGGCAGATTGGTCATTTATCCAAAATCAGCTGTTCTCAAAATGCACTAACCAAACAACCAATCAGTTTATCCGGATCAGCTGGTCATCAACAGATTATTCAATAAGCTAAGGATAAACTGTTTATCAGCCTAAGCTAAATAAGTTGCAGCTGCCCCAACAGACCCTAAATGGAGCACAAATTAACTACTTTAAAAATCATTCAATCAGCTAACTTCTTAAACCTTCTTATTTTAATAAAAAGGCATTTAAAAAGAATATAGATATATAATATGTAAAGAATTCTATAAAAAGGCATTTTGTCCTCCTTATTCTTTTTTTCTTCTTTTATTTTTTATATTTATTACTATTATTATTTCATTTGAGGTTTCGATAACAGTGAAAGTTCAGAAGGCATTTGTGTTGACCGAGCTTTTCCT
>NW_018164863.1:922700-927887 GCF_001263595.1 Phalaenopsis equestris | reverse complement strand
TTCTAAAAAAATAAAAATTTCTAATAGTCACCGCATCTAATTTATCAACAGATTATTCAATAAGTTTCAGCTGCCCCAAACAGACCCCTAGTTCGAGCTTGAGCCGAATTTTCACGTATTTGACTTATTTATTTTTTTATATTTTCTTAATATTTACCTAACTTATTTATGTTTAAAAAAAGTATATGTTAATATACATTTTTTATGTATTCACGTGCTCCTAGATTTCATATTTAGATACACGGCACTTTTGTGCTTCGAATTATACAGAAAGATAAATATTTATTTTTAAAAAATAATCTTCTTGTTCTTTTTTATGTTATATTAAGGATTTAAATTTTATGAAAATAAATATGAAGTTTAGGTGTGAGATATGTAATTACATGAGAATTAATGTGCTCTCTATGTAAATTCTCTTATTAAGTGCTTAATTATTTTATTATTCGAATAAATTAAAAATTTTAATGAGTACATGATTTTAATATAAAATTAAAATTCTTTTTTTTTTGTATAAATCAAGTAAATAAACTATAATTTCGGCTGAGTATTTAATTTTTATATAACATTATTAATAAATAATTTAACAAATTTTAATAAGTCAATAATTAAATAAATTTTAAATTATCTTCTAACTACTACAAACCAAATAAATAAATGAAAATAAAAGTTATAAGTATGTTTTTTTTTTTATAATGAAATAAAATTAACAAGTATTAATAAACAACTTCATTAAAATAGAAAAATAAAAAGAAATTACATTAAATTTATATGTGTACTATATTAGATTATAATATATTACTATTAAAATAAATTTTTAAATGGACATAATTATATGAATATTATTTAAATAATATAGCATATAAATAAAGAGTAATTAACGAGTTGTTTTTTGAGCAATAATGAGCTCATTTGAAAACAGTAACAAACGAGTTAGGTTATGATCAAATTTGGTTCTTTTGATCATTGAATTTGAAGAAAATGTTCAAACTTATTTGTTTACTCATTTGAATAAATATGATTAAGTATTAATTGAAGTTTGAGTTGTTCATCAAGTGTTTTGGTTCATTTATGATATTAACATTATGTTAGCAGATTAACTGGTTTGCTTAATTTCATAGTGTAATTGAGCAAAGCAAACTTTTGAGCTAGCTGATACTACCTTTGATAAGTGGCCTATGAGCTGGGTTTTATAAACTAATAAACCATATTTAAACGAGCATTGGTTTGAAGCTTAAATTTATTTAAAAATATTAATATAGTATATCTTTAACATAGATTGATGTGTGTCAAATAGTCAGCAGTGGTGAGTAATGCATTATCTTCTTAGCATTGCATGTAAATCGAGTACACACTCAGGTGATTAAAGAGAATTGAGCACGATGAAACGTCTTAATTTTTATATGAAAACCCCTGAAAAAATGATAATATATGTGGCTTGGCCTAGTTGAAATAATTCACTACGAATGATGAATACACATATTCACTCTTCTCCTGAATTAAGAAAGTTGAAATTATAAAGTTGATCATTGTAAATGTACAACAATATTTCTTCAATAGTTGTCTTATTCTAGTTGTAATGAATGTAATTATTGGTGATAACAAGTTGTCGTAGTCGATTGTTTAGGAGGTCATAGTTCACTATGAATGACATAGACAATGGCTATAGTGCCAACCTATCGTATAGGTCATAATTGAAATTTATAGTGATAGTTTATCGTGTGAACCATATATGGTTGTTTTAGGAGAGTCAATTAGTCACAGAGGTCGTAGTAGAAAGGAGCAAGAGTTGTGAACCACGCAGGACGTAGTCAGTTACATAGATCGTAGTGATGAGCTATAGTAACGTTGATATGCCAAAAAGTTCAGAGTTGGGAGTTACATGAGGTGTGAGTCGCGTAGAGCGTAGTTGGTCATGTATATCGTAATAGTGAGTTGTGATTACATATGTAGGAAGTAAGGACAATGGTCATGAATTGCATGAGTTGGAAGTCATGTAGGTCTTAGTTGGTCATGTAAGTCATAGTGATAAGTTGTAATAACATTCAGAGGTCGTAGGGGTCAGAGTTAGAAATTGCACGACCTGTAGCCACATGGGTTGTATTGAGGATTTTTGCATGCCTCAGGGGTCAGAGTCGGAAGTTACCAAGTTGTGAGTCATAATGAACGTAGTTGGTTATGCTTGTTATAGTGATGAGTTGTGATGACATCCGTAGACTGCTGACACCAGAGTTAGGAGCTGCACGAGTTGTGGATTGTGTAGTCTATAGTTGACCATGTATAATGTGGTGGTAGGCTGCAAAGAGAAAGCTTTAAAGGTTCGAAGAAAGTCACAATGTTTGGGGTGCATTGTTACACTACCATTAGGATGTGTCGTTAGACCGTATTCAATGTGTATTGTTATACCATCATCGAGATGTGTCATTACATCATATTCAGGATGCATTATTGCACCGTATTTGGGATGTGTTGTTGCACCATATTTGAGTTGTGTTGTTAAATTGTCTTCGAGACGCGTCATTGCACAGTGTACTTGAGGAACTATTGCTCTGTTGGGCGCTTCATTGTTTTGTAACATACAATGGGATTATGCAATACACGTTGTGACTCCACAAAGGACTTCGCTTTAAGGAACTGGCGGCAGTTGATGGTGGTTCAAAGGATATGATGACTAACGGTGATAGATGGTGGCTGACATGTGGTGGTTAGTGATAGTCAACAGCTACAGGGGTGAGAGAAATTCATCGGATCTTCAGTGCATAAACGATGTTGAGCTTCGACTTTTTCAAGCTTTGGTCTTCTTTTGGCTCTAGGTTTAGGTTCTCTCACAAGAGGGGGTAGACTCTATCTACAGTCTGAGTTAAAAATAAGGAAGGCATTGATCAAACCACTCTCATTAGATGGTGTAAGGAGATTCCCTCAATTAGATGATATTTTGTGGATATTCAAGCATCTTAATGATGTTAGAATTGAGTGATCTCAGACTTGTTGGATTCTTCTTGCGGAGACACTCAATTTGATTATAAACTTGTCAGATTTGGAATCTGTTTGAAATTCAAATTATGCACCAAAAGCTTTCAAAAGTGATTTAACGGCTTGATCTGAGTTTGATTTAATAGATTGGATTGGTATCATAGGGTCCATTTCATCGAGCTGGTTAGTTTGACTTTATGTTTGTTGAAATCAAAGTTCTTAATGATTTTTAATCGATGTTTGAATATTTTTGCTCAAAAGTTACTTTGAGATTCATGTTATGGCTCAAATTTGGCGTCTAATCATGAATTTGTTGATGAGGCATCATATATATAGACACGTTAGTTTGAGTTTGCAAATTTTTGCAAGCGATATATGCCAACATAAAAGGGTGAGTTTTCAATGAAAATTTTTAAATTAATGTTAAATTAAATTAACTTAAAATTACAAAAATTCTTTCAAGATAACATTATAATCTTTTATATTTTGTAAGATAATTTTTATTCTTTTAAAATAATTATCCTAATTGTTACTTTCAAAAATTATAATTTTTTTAATAAAGTGAGACATATGCAAATCATTTTTTTTTTGTGTAAAAATATTGCAAATTTATTCCACCATAAAAATTTGAATGAAATGAGCAATGAATCATGCCTTATTTCATAGTATTTATTTTATAGTATTTTTTGTTTTTTTGAAAACATTGAATTAAAATTTGTATTCTCTAACCAATTTCAAAATTTATCGATCTATCTATCGCAACCAAGGAGTAGGGTGGAAAAGGAAAATGAGCAAGAGACAAAAAGTGTGGTGAGAGATAGGGAGATTTAGAAATTAAGTATTATGTTATTAAATTCCAACACAATCCCTTAATTATATTTACTGTTCCTCTATTTATATGAAACTAAAATAGTCGTGAAATAAAAAATATGCTCTTGGCATTTTTTTGGTTGTTCAATCTCGTTTAGTTGGTCTTTGGTTGAGTCTGCCACTTGGTTTTGAGCTTCAGTTGGACCTTGATTGTATGTCCGCCTTCGCCTGATCTGCTCTTAAGTCGATTAACCATCCAAGTTGGTCATCTCTCTAGTTGACCGAGTCTTATATCGATATCGGGTTGATCGACTAAGTGGTCTTCATTTAGTTAATTTCTTCTTATCTTTGATATTCTCATCCTATTTGGTTTTCTTGACACGTGTCTGACTCAGGATCACCTAATATGATAAGACACATTTTTCTTGTACATTATGCAAACTCAAAATTATCTGATTATTTAAATTTTATTATAGTTATCATTGTAAAGTTTGCAATGACAATAATTACAAAAAAAAAAAAAACAAATTATCTAAAATATGTAAACATCTATTATGAAAATATATTCCGTCCGGACGTGTAGACCAACTACCAAACATTATGTAGCCCGCCGATGAGGTATATGGCGATGTGACTCCCAATAGTTGACCATCTGGATGCGCGATATCCGAACAAAATATTTACTTCATCTATTACAAGCAAGAAAACGGGAAAAAAAAAATCTAATCTACTTGACATCTGTGTTATCATAACTATATTTATTAATTGATTGTGAAAAATGTTTCCAATTTTTTTAAGAAAACAACGCTATTTTGACCCTTTCATTTCAATATTTTTAATTACATTGAATTTTAAATCCGGTAGATTTGCAATAGAAGTTGTATATTTGAATCTAACATGTAAATAAATAAAAAAATCTGACTTGTAAAATTTATTTATATAATTCTTATTAATTTTCTTAATTAAATATATTTTTAAATTAAAATAAAATTATATTTTAAGCTGAATAAATCAAGGCTGCTTGCGTTGACTTTAGATTAGATCAAGATAATTTATTAGATGAAATGATTTTGAGCTGAGTTAAAATATAGGCCATATCGACCAGGAGCTGAGCCATGGCATAATTGAAATTTAATTTTTCAACAAGTCCATAAAATGAATTAAAACATAAAATTTAAGAAAAATTTACATGCACATCACATGTTTACAAAAGTCTGATATTTTTGTTTGGTGTTATGAACTTTCGCATGAAAATATGCATTTTATTTTTAAAAGTTAGTGATATTTTTTTATGTGATGTTAAAAATTTGAGCGGCAAGCATGTAAAAATAAAAAAAAATTGGTGTTAGATTGTAAATGCATAATAATTGTGTGATGTTTATGCAAACGACCCTAGATTAATTATTT
>NW_018164863.1:895653-922600 GCF_001263595.1 Phalaenopsis equestris | reverse complement strand
TCATGTAATATTTGCATTACAATTTGAATTTCAATTATGGTGATGATCGATTGGCTAACCGGTTCGACGTCGGTTGACTGAGACGACCGACAGAGTGGTGATTATGACCTCCGACATATGTGTCGGTTGGCTGAGGACTTGATCGCAGGACGATCTCGTTCATCGTGGATCGGTCAGTCAGCTGTGGTAGGGTCGGTCGGGATCACAGGCGTGGTCCACGTCTCTCATCGCGGGAGACCGGTCGAATTTTCCCTGTCGGGACGGTGATTGTGTGGCAGGACGCTCTGTTCACCTGACCTTCGTTTGGGCAGTCTAATGACTTTGAGATTCGTGCTGTTATTTCGATGTACTCAAGATTATACTGAACTTATAGATAATCCATGTGCATGAAAACAATTATTAGTTAAGACGTGCATTGCTCGTGATGAAAACAATTATTAGTTAAGACGTGCATTGCTCGTCAGTCGTCCCTGCCAATTAATTGTTTGATAATAGATATATAGTTTCACATAAGCTTAGTTCTCTGTTGAATAATATTTAGGCATTTACATTTATCTCGCCCAATTCTTACGTATTTACATATCTAACACGAAACTTTAAGTATTACCTATTTACATTTATATCACCCCAGTCTTTTATGTCACGAAAGAAAACCACTATTTTAACTTTTAGAAAGTTAAAAACACCTTTTCATTTATAGGGAATGTGGCACGAATGTAAAAATTAAAATTTAGATGTTAGAAATGTAAATACAAAAGAATTGTGTGATATGTTGTAAATCTTCCTAATATTTAATGGCCAAGTCTTGAAATAGTGACTTGGTGAGTCGCCCAACACTGCATTTCCAGAGATGGTGCCCATGGTAAATGCTTTGTCTTCCTAAGGAAAAAAAATAAAACATAAAACATATATGTGCGTATATAATCTATGGAGGAAGAAAAAATTAAATTAGGGAATTTGAGAATATCCTTCTAACTTAGAAGGGGTAAAATTTTTATACTTGTGTATCGCTGGGAAGATGTTCGGGGACTACTGAGTACAGAATGATAAGAAAAATGCGACGTGTACAGAAAGATGAGTTATCAAATACCGATTGCAAAGTAGGCTACCCACTATTGGCCATGGAGAACAACTGTTGCGTTTGGGCAGGGGCGGAATCAACCTTCTTTTTTAGGGGGAGCAATCAAAATTTCCCGCTAGCTATCCAAAATAATAGAGCATAAGGTAGACTTAATAAATTTATTTAAATGAATATATTACACAAAATATTATTTCTAAAACTATTTCATAATTTTATATTCTAAATTATATAAAATTATAAAATAACTTTTTAATTAATATTATAAAGCTCTAAATAAAGGGACTTAAGAAAACCTAATAAAGTTTTTAACTAAAAAATAGTATAATTTTAAAAATAAATGTATTATTAAAATTTTATTTAAAATTAAATTACATAAATACCACTCAATGCTTAGGCATCTACGTATCTAACACCAAAATTTTAATTTTAATAATTGTCATTTTATCTATGGAAGAAAATGTGTATTTCAATTTTTAAAAATAAAAAAAAGTGAAATGAATAATTTGGGTGGAATAAATGCTAAGAAATCTGCTTTACATATAAATTGGATGGTATTTATGTAAATGCCAGGATTTCTCTCTTCTAATTCATGTCATTGATCATCTCTTCCTTATTTTGAGGGTTTTCTCTACATTATATATTTCAAATTTAAGCGTATTTCATCATATTTGTCTTCGATTGAATTTCTTATTTTTCGGTGCTAGTAAAATTTGAACACATAAACTCTACAATTCAACAATTTTATTCAAACGATAATTGCAATGCCATTCATTTTTTGTTTTGCCTTAAATAAATAACAAAGCTCATCTGAAAATAATTCCGTTGTAGTCTAGTTGGTTAGGATACTCGGCTCTCACCCGAGAGACCCGGGTTCGAGTCCCGGCAACGGAAATTTTTTGTATATTTAAACAATTGATTTTATCGTAATATTCAGAAGGCTACTTTGTAAATGCTAATTACACCTCACGTGCTGGTGGAGGCGGCAATTTGGTCCAGAAAATAAAATAATATTGTAATTATTTTGCAAACATTTTATTTTAAAAAAATGAAATACATTTTCTCATATATAACTTGTGGCATGAAAATATTAAAATAGTAAATATCAAACTTCGGTGTTAATTATGTAAATATTGTTAAATATGAAAATGTGTCAGTACAAAAGAAGAGGGGCAAAAAAAAAAAAATAAAAAAAAAATCAACTAAAGTAAGTTTAGATTAAAATTTTAGATTTTAAAGAAATAAATAAAATGAAATAAAAAGTAAGTAAGTATAAATTATACAATAAAAATATATATCTTAATATAATTATTATGAACACACATACATATTAAGGATCTATTTGGGGCAGTTGCAACTTATTCAATAATCTGCTGATAAACTAGGTGCGGTTGCTATTAGAAATTTTTATTTTTTGGAAAAGTTGGACCGCTGTCAGAAAGTTGCCACCACACATAGATAGGTACGGTGTGAAAAAACTATTTTCAGCATTTTGAAAACGCATAAGCTACCAAAACACAGTTTACCCAAACAGACCAGGTGCGTTTTCAAAACGCTACCGCACCAAATAAACTGCGTCAAACATGCCCTAAATCGTTTACATCAAATTATTAATAATTAATTCACATTAAAATTCATTGCAATATTATTTTCAATACATATAAACACTAAACTAATTATAAGATCATCTTTCATTTAGTTTTATAATCTCATTTTTACAATTTTGATGATTAAAATGTACTTATTCAATTATTATTATTGAAATTAGTAATATTAAAATCAATTTACTAATATTTTACATAATTTAACTAAGCCAATATAACATAAATATAAATATATAGAGAGATTCTAAAATATTTAATTCTTATGAGCTTTAATTTCAAAACATTTTATTTATAATTTTAAGTGTAGTTTCTATGTATCTATGAAATATCCAAGGTAAAACTTATTTAAAAGTTAATAAATATCATCAATTTTGAATGATTGATATTCATTTCAAAGGCCTATTACAAAATAAAAATAATAATAATTCTATATACTCTCGAATATCATGAATATTAAAATTATGCCAAAGAATCGCTCCTTAACAAATATATTTCAATCAATAAATCTTTGATTCTTAATACATTTGCTTTTTTTTTTTTTTTTTTTTTTGGGGTTTAATTTAACTCAAGCTTCAACAACAATAGTATAATATTTTATATTACAAGTATCAACTCGTATAAATTTATAAATTTTGCTTGAGAATGTAAATATTTTTTAAAATATTTGGAGAAATATATATAAATTATTTCAGTGAGCATTTTGTAACTGTATAAAATTTAAATTAAATAACTATAGTTCTTTTGTGATAAAATATTTAAAATAATTATAAAATATTATTTTATTATCTTACATTTAAAATTATAAGAGGCAAAAATTTTAGTGTATTGATGCGTGTCGGAGTTCACGACGGTAGAGTAATAGATTATCTTCTTAGCATTGCACGAGAATTCTGCACACTTAGGTAAAATAAAATAATTAGTAATGACACCAGAAGTTTTTATATAGAAAACTCGTAAAAGGAAAAATCACGTGTCGTGACCCAATTGTAAAACTCCACTATAATTTTATGATTACAGTCTCATTGTCCCATAAATAGAAAAGAGTTACTAGGTATTACAAGTTACAATGCTGACTAAAAGGTGAATGTGTGTTCAGGCCTTTAATCCAGCCATATCCTAATTTTGCAATCCATTATTCTCAACATAATACCCATCACCCTCGATTAACAATAACTTATTTACAACTTGAAGTTCAAATACAAATATCAAAACTTTAGAAGGACATATCGATTTCCATTGTAACACCTAAACATGCAATATTTTGCATTAATTCTTCATGTTAAGGCATCGATGAAAGACTACAAAATTAGTGTTGTTAGATAAAAGATTTGAATGCAGTTATACCATATTAATGCAGTATGTCATTTACGCATGATGCAGCAGGTGGTAGCCCCAATTGAAAAAAATTATTTTTGCATCACTGATAGTGCTAACCAGAAAAGAGCTCATCGTTCTCAAATCCACATATTCAAGCCTCCAAGACACTAAATAGTTCATGTTAGTTTCCTTCGGTAAGGAAACAAACCAAACATGAATAATTTTTTTAGCTCAAAATGAATCAGTAATATTGCCTTAAAACTGCAAGATTCAATTAACACATTCCCCACGCTTTATTTTCCTATCATGGGGTACGAGCATCCTATAAAGATTGAAGCAACCAATAAGAATAGTACATCTGGCACAAGCCACCTGAATGCTCAATAAGAACTATCAATTAGTACAAAATTCCTTGAGAAAAAAATATGAGAAGTGTAGAGAAGTTATGGTTTCGTGAGTTCTGAAGAGGCAGTGAAGAATTTGAAGATTTTTTTAACATAAAGTGTAATTAAGCATTTTCCAAGGCAATAAATGTAAAGTGTTTCCAAGATCATTAATCTCACTTTATTTAATTACGAAAAGAGAAAAAGAAGTGTAACATACAAGAACCGATACAACCCGGTGAATAACATAATCATAACTCATGCAAATCATGACATGATAATGATCCAACATTAAATAACTCATCATAACCAGAAACAAGAGTAGACATGCGTAAACATAAAAAGATCCTTAGTTGCGTATAATCAAAATTCACGACTCATTAATCGAGTTTTCAAGGTGTAAATTGTATCATCCTCCTCAGCTTCAAAGAATTTGACATCATCAAATGAGTTTACAAAAAAAATGAGTACAAAAGCGTGTAGCAACACGAAGTCATCAACGAGCCTAGGGAAAAATATGATCTCTCCGAAAAGTAATGAAATAAACTTACAAGTTTGCCAACGGACATGCGAGCTCTGACATGGACTAAATGATAGGAGCGAAATCAATGAAAAAGATGTACCGTGGTCACTGCCAACATGTCAGCACCATTCGCAAATGCTGCAAAATTATTTGGGGTTGCAAACGTAACAACATTATTCGAGGCTTGCCCACATTACATTGTTAAAACCAACAATGAACACTTACAGATTCAAAATGTCAGGATTGAAAATAAGATTCCAATGAATGCTCTCAATTATTTGGTGTTTTTAAGAATTTAGTTTAAGGAAGACAAAATAACACTCTTAAGCAAAGCTACAGATCCCATCAAGCTGAACTGACTACTTGTAAACATAAGATTTGGATTTAAACTGATAAACTTATGAGTGAAATACTGTGAGGAATAAGTAAGGATAGAAAATACTGTGGCACAAAAAGTCAAATTTGAAATATGCATTAGCTAGACTACAAAATGGAATGATATAAAAATCAAATTTTTAATGAGAAATTGAATGACCTAAACAAGTGAAGATAATGAGTTTTTCACATAAATTTAACAAAACAATGAAAAATAAATGATAGTGGCAAAGGCAAATGCAAAAAGCTTCTATACGAAAATTGAGGTTGTTCAACTCTTTTGGAGCCAACTAAAGTCCAACACCAATTAAGTTTTTGTAGTGCTTAAATAAGAAGTCAAAAATGAACTCAATAAGTTTCAATAGAATAAATTACAATTTAAAAATTTTATAAAATGCAAAATTATATATTGATACATTTAGCAATGCAAAAAATTTAATACCCATTGACCGTCTCCCAGGAACAAAAAAGGCTCAGACACTAAATATGGTGTAGAAAGACAGCAAACTAGTATAGGATGAAGCTAAAATATACAAAACTGTAGAAGTATGGATTACTTACTCATGCTACCAACGAATCAAATAAATAAGACCCATAAAAACCATTCCTATCAAGTTTTTCCACGGCATAAAGCATCACATAAAAAACAGACTGAGTAATTCAAAGGACAATCTAAATCTACAAACAGAAAAAAGCCATTTCAGATGATTGATCCTCATTCAAACTCTTTAGCATACATGAGCACGAAGTCAAACAATTATGAAGAAACAAAGTGCAAACATAATAAAAACTCAAGTCAATTATATAAAGCCCAGTAGGCTCCACAAGGAATGAAGGCAAGAAATTCTGCAATACTTGACAAAATGAGCTCTCTGGTCGTGCAGTCTGCACTACCATAATCAAAGATATAAAATTACAATACTATGTACATCAGGAAGGCAGCAAGCAAAGATTGCAGAAACTAGGCATCAAGGAAATATCTTCAAATCCCATCCAGATGCTGAGAATAAGTAAAACTAGAGGTCAAGAAAGCTTTTTATCACCGTAAAAACAAAATATTAAAACGTTCCACTGAAGGCCCAAGAGGAAGGATTCCTTGATCCATTCCTCCTTTCTGTTGTACCACCATCGCTGCCAACTCCCTGTTCACTACTCTCAACAACATGCCCACTAGAAATCTTTGACTCATCAGCAGGCAACTGAAACCTGCACACAGGACAAGAACTATGGAGCTCCAGCCATGAAGAAATACAATCTTTATGAAACTTATGGTTACAAGGCAACTCTTTAGCTTGCATTCCAACTTCAAGATCCTCCAGACAGACCGGACATTTCGTAATTTCCTGAAGTTTCACTGTTGGCAACGCAATTACAGCCTCTTTCTGTGTAGGAGGGGTACCATAGCAGTTGGGATCATTCTCAGCCAAATGCTGGAATAGGATTTCAATTCCAGGTCCAACAAAGTAATCTCCAACGGTGGCACCAATGGTGGCATCATCAGACTCATTAGTTGGATTCTGGGCAGTATCAAAAGATCCTTCAAGGATAACAGCTTCATTAAAAGAGTCAATTAGAATCAGGCTCTCGTTTTCCCTTTCCCCCTCCATCTCCCTTTCCATCTCAGGTTCATCAGATTCTGACCTAAAATCATCTCGGAGGCTACGAAGCAGTTGATGGACGGCAGAACTCTGCCTCCTCCTTTGTAAAATAGACTCCATTTCATGCTCAGCATCTGAGTCATCATCACCCTCATCCATTCTAGCTCTCCAGACATCCTCATCAGTCTCCCTCCGTCGCCTCCAGAGAATGGATTCTAGCTCACGCTCTAGATCAGACTCATCGTCATCATCATCTTCTATTCTTCGAAACCTCCGCCTCTGGGGTGGACGAGGAGGATTGCCCATCATCCCCATCATTACTGAGGCCCATGAAGAAATGGGTCGCTCGGATCCTACGTTTTCATATTCTGCAGCTTCCCTTCCGGCCATTTCTTCCACAAACCCACAATCACAGAAGGGGCACTTAAGCTCAGGCTCCATGACTGGGTTCACTCTTTGCCGACACATGAAGCACCAGTGGCTGGTATTCATAGCATCAGCCATCTTCTAATCCTCTATTTAACCTCCCGTTCAACTGCGTAACGAATTTATGAGGAGAACCTAACACATGCAACAGAGAAATGGAAGACCAAAGAATCCATTTCAGATATTTGGAAGAAAGATAAACATACAGTAGATCTAAACAAATTCCAGCATACAAATCAAAAAAAAAAAAAAATCACATAAAGCGCGCATCTCACAAAATCCGAAAAAGTACTATCCAAAAGAGATTCGAAAAAGCTCTGAAAAGAAAAGCGAAGAAGAATCCGGCCAATATTATAAGCTCAGAGCACAAAGAAAACCAAAATTCAATCTAAATTGTTCAAATTGCAACAACACGCCCTCGAAGGTCAGAAAAGCTTTATAGAAGGCCAAAAAAAAGTCCTCACCCAGTTACGAAACCCTAGAAAAACGAAAGATACAATAAAAATGGCGGATTGAGAACAGAAATAGATGAGCAATCAAAATCAAAAGCAAGGAGAAGTGATTACCTTGTCGAAAAATCGAATGGATTACAGCATCTACTGGACCCGGCTCTTTTAAGCGCAGAGTTAGCCTTAGCGGAAATTGCCAGGAAATAAAAAGCCGAACTTTCCAGCGTTTTTCATTCTCATTATATACTAAAATTTGCCCTTCCATCATTAGTTATTTGCGATAAACATAGCCCTTAAGAAACATGTCTAAGAAGAGTTTGATATTAATGATCTAATTTCGAGTTCATTCAAAATTAGTTCAAAAATTATTTATTTCAAAATTTTAGCTCGTAACTTAGATTGTTTATTTCGATTCGATCTTGATTCGAGCCAAAATTCAAATCAATTTTTGAGAGGTTAATAATTTTTCAGAGTTAAATTTGTTAAATGCATAGCCCTGTCATCATTAAGGTTATTAAATGATCTAATTTTGAGTTGAGCCGGGTAGGCTCAAAATTAGCTCGCCTTGAAAAAAATTCAATCTAAATTTTTTGCTCATAACTTTGCTCATTTATTTCGATCCAGTCTCAATCCATGTCAAAATTCAAGTCTATTTTCGAGCGTTTAACAATCTTCCAGCTAAATTTACCGTCCTACTGTCAACTGCACAAGATTCGCAGGATTTTTTTTTATTTCTCTTAGAACACTTTTTTGGCACAAGGTCTAATTTGGCATACTTGACATTCTTCAATTTTCAAATAAATAAATTTGTCGTATGAGAACAAATTATATAAATGATCATCTTAATAAAACAAATTAGCAAATGGAGTGCGAAACAAAAAAAAAAATTCAAAAGGGCAGATTCACCCCCAATGGGGGCATGTATCTAATATATCCGTAAAAAAAAAATGTGAGCAAAAACTACTCACAACCAGAGATTCATGTGTATTTGTTTGCTATGTGGTTTAAAGTGTTCCCAAGGAAACGTATCTCACTTGATTAATTATATATTGAGGGTTGCCCAATAATATGCTGTATCCAAATGAGTTTTGCTTACATTAGTAGTGACGACTAACATAAGACTATCAAATGACAGTTATTCGTAGGAGAATGTTTTGATGCTTTCAAAGCTTCCATTAAGCTACGGGACGAAGTGTGAGTCTCTCACGGTCCCACATGGGTAACAGACTCATCGGCATATAGAGCTTGTGAAATAACTGAATCATCATGATGAGGAATCCCAATACGTCAAAGCACATCTGAACCATAAGGGCAAGGGAAAAATCATCTTATGCTAAAAAGGTCGCAGCTCATCGGTAATTGGTCCTTCAAGATGATACCGAAGAAGGCAAAATAAATGACAGGGCTCAACTCGGGTTGTCAAAGGAGGTAAGCGTAATCCTTAGAAGGTAGAGATAACAAGGTCGGAGTACCACGTACCCGTCATCCCAAGACACTAAGACCCTAATTCTACCTAATTGTGAAGGTAATCGACCCAACATATCCTGAGATCCCCGATTAGCAAATCCATAAATTGTGTCGTCCGCGAGAACCTCGATAACCCTAATGTCAAAGTAATGAAATTTCATTCTAAGACTATCAAACAGAGCTTCAAGAGATGAGACTTATATCTGCCGAAGTGGCATGAATGTTACTGAAAAAGAAGAGAAAGTTGAGTCCAACTAAAAAGCTGTAAACACTTCCAATAAAGGACATACAACATGCCTGAGTCAGGGAGCCATCTAACAAATGAAGCACACTAGACAACCACCTAAAAAGAAATCTATTCTATGTTAGTCGGGTTGAGAAAGTACAGAGACTTCTCTTAAGGACATGCAAAAATGTTCTAGTTATCTAGAGAGGTTCTTAGATATTGTGGATGTCCTATTAATCATAACTTGGGTGAAGGTCATGCTATGCAAGAGGTTCTTAGATATTGTGGATGTCTTATTAATCATAACTTGGGTGAAGGTCATGTTATGCAACCCGTCTAAAATCAATTCAAATGTCATGTAAGAAACAAAATGTAAGTTTTGAAACATTCTGACAATTTTAATCTTAAATTTTAATTTACTTTGAAATTTTTATAAGAATTTTTGTACAAAAATTTACAATTTTAAGGTTCTAAATAGCATAAGTTTCAATTTTCGTAGCATCCCAGGTACAACAACAAAGAAACATATGAAATAACCTAAGAATGTAATCATGCAGGAAAAGCAGTAGGACAAACCAAGTAAAATAATATAAGTCTGGTGTCGTTGGGTCAGCGACATATCTCAAGAAAGCAAAAGGTGACCGGACTCCACATATACATGTCCGATCTAAATTATATACATAAATGAGATTTAGAACTAAAGTACGGGACACGAGCAAGCAACTTCTGGTTTCTGTCACAAGTTTTCATATACCTGACACCTCACAACATGTGCTTATACCTTACCACTAATACACGACTCTCCTAAGAATCTAAAAGTACAAAGGAAAAAGAGAACAAAGGATTCGACCTGCATAAAAATAATATCAGCAAGAAAGCCAAACAAGCACGCAACATGTCTGGGTTAAGCTTGGTGGGAGAGCTAAGTAGCACATCAGAAAAAGGTTAGTGGTAATCATTATGTTGCTCCCCCCTTTCATTATACTTGTGTGTGCATATATATGGCATGACCCTCTGCAGAATAACAGTCTAATATAATATTGTGCATATCAAGCATGCAGCACACCAAAAAACACAAAAGTGACTGTTGTTTAGCACAAGCAAATCAACAAAGAATAATAATTAGAGGCATCGAAAAGACTACTCACCATTCCAAATCCTATCCTAGCACACAATCTAACGAGAATGTGTCCTAAACAACATCTAAGTGCTCGGGGTAAGTCTCTGAGTACGTTTGACTTTAACGGAGTTGCCACACCAGCCTCATCCTGAAGATCTAAGGGATCTAAAGGTTGTCACCCATGATGGATTTTGGAAAGAGTTGGTCTTTCATATGTCCTAGCTTGCTACATACATAATTTTAAAATTATCGCGAACGTAATAAGTAGAAAAATGTAGAAAAATATATTATTTAATTTTAAAATAAGAGTCATTAAATACGAACATTTAACATGCAATGTTACACAAGTTAGATCCATTGGATCCTTAGCATAAACATACTCGTGTCAATCCCAATATGATAACTCGCATTGCTCTTCGGGGCCAACCTGACAAACAATTATCGTTAAGTATCGAGACCAACACAAGGTCACTTGCCCTTTGAAACTAGCTCGCTATCATGCACACATGCAAATTTAAATGCAAGCAAATATATGAAAAAATGGCGAGCTGTGTGCCATAGAGACAGTGACTTGAGAGCATACGTGTCATGGAGGCAGCGACCCAAAGCAATGGGTCTGTCATAGAAGCAGTGGCATGAAAAATGGGTGTGTTGTGGAGATAATGACCTGAAAGGGTGGATATGTCATGGAGGCAGCAACCCAGAAAAATGGGTGTATCGTGGAGGCAGTGACTCAAAAGCATGGGTGTGTTGATGAGGCAGCGACTTAAGGAAATTAGTGTGTCGTGAAGGCAGTAACCCAAAAAAATGAGCTTATCGTGGAGGCAGCAACCCAAATAATGGTTGTTTCATGAAGACAATGACCCGAAAGATTGGGCATGTCGTGGGGTAGTGGCCTGAAAAATGGGTCCATCATGGAGGCAGTGACTGGAAAGTCACGAAGGCAGTGGCCTGAAGAATTGGTGCGTCGTTGATCCTGACAAAATATGTGTGTGCATAGTGTGTAATTACTTCAATTTAAAACTCACACAAAGGCACAAAAAAACTTAACTCTCACTGCCTGTATGTGCTTGCACCATTAATTCTCGACTGAGTGCTATTTAGCAAATAATTTTTATTTTTCTCCACAATTTAATTTTACATATTAGGGATACTACACAAGTGCACGTATCATTTCAAGTAATATATGACTTTCTTTTAGTCTCCAAGTATCGATCCCACGGGGAAGAAAAAACTCTTTATATTCACTTAGTAAAACTCTACTTAAACTGCAGGTAAATTATCTAGAGATTAAGATTAAATTGTATAAAGAAGTAACTAATACCTACAAATTCTCTTTCTAAACTCAAAGAAAATGATAAATGTTTCAAAACTAGCTTTATGTAGAAGAGTTCAAATTGTATGAAAATTTTTCTCTTTGCAACGAGATTATAATCAGTGTAGGAATCAAATGTTTATAAATTTAAAATGTAGTTTTTTGAAAAAAAAAAAGAGCATACATATTCCTTACCCTCTTATAAGTGCATAAAAAATATTGGCTAACCTAGAGTTAAATTCCTAAATCTTTGGTTATGCTGAGTAGGTTCTAGTCTGTCATCATAGAGTACCCACGTAAGCCCTCGATTAGGGCTAACCTAGCCTTAAGTTCCAAACCCTATATCAAATTAGTTAAGGTTCTAGCTTGTCACCCTAGAATAATCATTTTACACATGTCAAATTTTATCTCCCTATCTATTTGCACTCACCTGAAGATTACTTTTTCTTCTTCCTAAAGGTTAGTGTGGTAATTACTAATTGAGAAAAAGTATATCCCTCCCGGGTCATTAGGTTTTCAAAATATGTTTAAACTTATTAATTGGCCAAATTGCATAAGTAAATTAAGCATGAAGTAAAATATCATCACAATATTGAAATAAAAGCAATTCTAAATAAATATAATCCTACACATGACTATTTATTATCACAAGAAGAAAGATGAAGAAAATTACTCAGATTTCATGGTGAAAATATAACAACATATGAATTGATATTTAAAATTAGGTTTACACAATAAAATTTAACAAACTCAAACAAAAATATAAAACACTTATCTAGGACCGCCTCCAAGCAAATCTCCTGAAGTTTCTTTGTCTTCCTCTCTCTTCTTACACTAACTTCCTCTCTAACCACTCTAGCCTCCTAATCTCTTCTTTACTTTTATAATAACCCTTGAAATACCCTAAGAGTCACTTCAGATGCCCCTCTAAAATTCGTTCAATAGATTGTATCTAAAAAAAATGGATTCTGGAGCGCAGACACGAATCTGGGCGCATAGGTGCCTACCTTTTAGAAGCTTGAAATAATTGTCAGGCGTCTAGGCTCCAGATCCTAGTGTCATGATGTCGGGCTCTTTGTTTCCATGTATAGGTTATAGCGCTTAGGCACGAAATTTTGGCGCGTAGGTGCCAGTTCACATTATGCTCATTTACTCCATTTGACCCCGTGTTGCTATGTTTTTGCTCCTTTTTCTACAAAACTTCATCTCTTGTATCTGAAACCAAAAACACACAAAATAACTTTCATTATGGTGTCATATCACTGAAAATGAGTATAAATTGTATCTCAAAAAGTGACACATTCTTCAATTGCAACAACAATCTTCTATGACCTTAGGATTTTTGCTTTCTTATAGAATTTTATTTGAAAACTTACATCTGAATTCTACACCAAACAAAGAGATGAACGTACCAAATAAACCAATTAAAAATTCTATGATTATGCTTTAACATGAACGCTCAATAACCTTAAAGCCTTAATGATTCCTTTTTCTCTATTTTGGGTGAGCCAAATGGATGTAAGACTTACTTCATTCTCCACTACTTAACATGTATCAGATGAACAACAACTACTCTTACATTTCTCTATGATAGATTTATGTTCGGTGTATATGTATACATGTAGGATACCCATCTAAATAAACAGATTCTCCTATTTTTTTTCTCATAAAATCTCAAAGTCGCAAGTGAGTTTAAGAATAATTCAAAAGAGAAGATGTTGTATGACAATCATTATTATAAAATAGCTTAAGAAAGCAAAAAAGCAAGTAAATCTAGAGTTTCGGGAGTTTATCGCGTTTTCTCGTTTACTCCTGTTGTGAATAAACGACGACAATAACGCTAAAAACCATATTGAGAAAAAAAATCGTAAAACATAAAACAACAAAACACATTGATTTACATGGTTCGACAAATTGTCTACGTTAACAGAGCTACAGAGGATTTTATTAGCTTAAGGAATTACATCTGTCGATCACCTCGATGATTACAAGAAAACACTCTTCCTCTTTCTCTCCTCCTCTCCTCCTCTCCTCCTCTCCTCTCTCTCTACCCGAGAGCTTCAAACCGAAGCACACCAGAAGATGAACCTTGAAAGCTACCAATGCCGTATAGGAAGCCTGAGAAACCAAATTTCGAGAAAGATGATAAGAGGAGCTAGCATGCTTATTGATTAAATCTATCATGTGATTAAACCTATTAAAGAATTAATCAGCTAATTAATGAAGCTCGTTAATTATTTCATTTTCTCTTCTACATCAAATCATAGAAGAAATTAAGAGCAATTAATTTCGAATATCAATTTCAATTTACTGCCAAACATGAGAATATGTCAATTTGAACATGGACCAGTTTCCATATTCACAACAAATCTCTCACTTGGAGACTGGTACACTAGTTGTATTATCCAATATTTGCATCACACTTTTTTTTCAAACGAGATATCCTCTGCCTCTGCAACTCAAAACTTATTGTCTTCACGCTAGAAGACCAACTAAAGTCGAGCACAACTTCAGTTTTTCAAGAGTAATACTCTTAATGGACATATCATTGTCAACATAGCTTTGCACCTCCAAGCTCTTTCTTAGATTACTTATGTGTCTGCTTACAACTCCCACTGCATGGGCAATATCTCGTCTCTGTTGAAAGCCTTTTCATCAAGTCTAGCATTGTATCTTCTGTTGAAAGCCTTTCCAGGTTCATCAAATCCTGAGAGGGATAACAAAGGGAGCTTGCATGTCTATTTATTAATTTATCATGTCATTCGGCCCATGAAGAAATTAATCAAATAATTAAGAAAGCCCATTGTTTATTCCATAGAAGGAATCAGAAGAAGAACCTGGAAAGTAACCAATGTCGAAGAGGAATCCTGGGAAACCAGATCGCGAGAGAGATAAAAAGGGAGTTTGCATGTCTATTTATTAATTTTATCATGTCATTAGACTCATTAAAGAATTAATCAAATAATTAATGAAGCTCATTAATTATTTCATTTTCTCTTCTACAACAAATTATAGAAGAGATTAAGAGCAATTAATTTTTAATATCCAATCTAATTTGTTGTCAAACATGATAAAATATCAATTTGAACAGTGAACCGATTTTCATATTCACAACAACTCTTGAGTAAATAATCTCAAAAAAAAAACTCACTGACTTATAGCCATGCAATCGAACTACTTTATTTTGGATTTTCAAGTAGCATATAACAGTGCAAGAGACGGGCTAGAGATGAAAGGAAGCATTGCAAAAAAAAAAATGAATGAAACAGTAAGAAGCAGGTTGGAGATGACCTACAGCACAAGAGAAGAGAGTAAGACGGAGGTTAGGTGCGGTAAAAATGTACGCAGGAAGGAGACGGAGGAGTTTTGCCATGTATGTTGGGGAACACGATTGCGACATGAGTTCTAGATTTTGGGTGGTTATTTTGGAAAATTTAAAGTTTGTGTATTTATTTTGTTACTTATAAAGTTTTAAGTCGTATACTATATTAAAATAATATTATTTATATATATATTTATATATATATATAGACACACACACATACAAGCACGCACGAGCGTGCACACACGCACACATATACATACATACATACATATGAAAGTTTAGTGTTAGATGTGTAAATACATAAGATATGTGTGGCATGCATGTAAATTTCCCAACTCCAAACAACATAAATTTATAGTAAAAAAAAAAAAAATCTATTTTCAATGATCACATGATCACCAAAGCACCGAAAACCAAGCCCAAAATGAACACCAAGTCGAAGCAAAGCAAACAAGCTAGAATGAGACTGAAGTGGACTGGCCCTTTCTTTCCTTCTGCATCCAAGCTCTTGATAGCGGAATCAAGGGGGCCGCCAGGGTGAACTTCTACTTCTAGAATGCTCTTCCCATAATTCTGACATGATGTTGTTTGATTGAGATGAGATGTACATTGTATTCTAAACTCTATTTGGTCCCTATAATTCTTGGAATTATTATGGCATCAATAGATTCCTTTTCACGCATATTATATTTATTTTTCAATGGTATTAAATTTATAGCGTGACCTTTCTCACATTTATAGCCATTAATTTGATTCATGGAATATCCACACATCAATTTTTTTTAGATTTGTTGTGTCGAGGTCCACAAAATGGCATTTCAATTAATTGATTAAATATATTGACAATCGATGATACTACTAACTCATCATGACTAGCTGTGTTTCTTCCTTAGTCTAGCCATAGCCGGAGCGAGCTAATTGGATTGATTTAGCTGCCGTCAAACTTGCACTTAAATATGAACATCAAAATTCAGATTTATGAGTGGCAATTGATCTATACAATCATGCTGCACATAATAACAAAATGTATCATAAACCATACACCATAAAATAAAGCAAGGGCGGAATCATTTTTTTTTAAAGGGGGGCAAACTGTCTCCCTAGACTCAACATAGGAGAGCTAGGGCAATAAAGAGCAAAGTAATATTTCAAGAGAGTCAAAACTTATATTTCATAAGGAGCAAAAACCATACAATCATGCTGCACATAATAACAAAATGTACCATAAACCATACACCATAAAATAAAGCAAGGGCAGAATCAATTTTATTTTTTAAGGGGGGCAAACTGTCTTTCTAGACTCAACATAGGAGAGCTACAACAATAAAGAGCAAAGTAATATTTCAGGAGAGTCAAAACTTATATTTCATAAGGAGCAAAAACTAAATTGACTTCTTCTATAAGTAAAAAATTTCAATCTGAGGCCTGTGAACTCCACCTCTGAAATAAAGTGAAGTCAAAGATGGGCTAAATGGGCTCTCACGAGGAATAAAAATAAATTTTGAAACACGTGCTAAACCACTTCAAAGCACCTATGTTGATCTGTCAACATGACTCACAAAATAAATATGACAAAAATAAACAAAAAAAATCTCAATTGCTGATAAGAGAATCAATAATCTAAAGGTATTTATATAAATATATAAATAAATAATTAGAACCTTAAACCAAGAATACAGTTCAAATTTCATTGCATACAATAGGTTAGATAGTAGCAGTAAAATAGGATAAACGAAGCGCATTCAGTTGCTTTGTATGACGGATTGGCTGAACATACAGATTTCAATTTCGCCCTTCCAAAAATTGAAATGACAGAAATTAAATCTATAGCTGCACTCAATCGACAAAATCAGAACTATCTGAGTTACTCATTGTCAAATAAACATTATAAGATGCATGCAATAGCCTAATTATTTATTTTTACAATATATCCTAATTTTAAGAAGTTTTTTATGAGTTTGAGATTAAGCTTATGAGTTTGAGCCGGCTTGTTTATTATAAAAGAGAGGAAATAACTTTTATTTAAGTTATAGTTAGAATAAAATTATAAATAGAATGAACAATTGAGAGATAAATAATAAAAAAATACTTGAGTTAAAATATAAAATATCATTTTTTTGCATATTTAATAATTTAAAAACAAAGTCTTACAATATAATATATTTTGAATAGGGGTGTAAACGAGTCGAGCACGAGTAAGTCCAGGCCCAGATCGTGTTCGGCTCGTTTGCTTAGCGAGCCGAACACACAAGCCGTTCACGAACAATGAGTCATTTTGACAATCCTAATCACGTAGTCATAAGATGTTAAGGAGTTGGGCTAGATTTAAAACATCACTTGAATCAAATTTTAATAATTTTTAATCTATTTTCTTCATTAATAATTTTAATTGATTATAAATCTTTGTAGCCTTGTAGTTAATTAATTTTTTTAAGAAAATACTACTCATAAAAGATATATATATATATAATTGATTAGTAGTGTATTTTGAGCAAACACGAGCCGAACATGAACAAAAAAATATTTGTTCGTGTTGTTCGTGTTCGGCTCATTAACTTAGCGAACGAGCCGAACACGAGCTTCTTAACGAGCCGAACATGTGTTGTTCGCTAACAACGAACCGTTTTGATAGCCCTAATTTTGAGTGTATTTTATACTAGTATTTTTCCGAGCAGGCTCACGAGCTAATGAGTCGAGAGTTGGGGTTGGCTTGAGCTTGACTTGTTACCTTATCGTGCTCAGCTCACGAGCCACTTATTGAGTCGAGCCCAAACCAGCTAATGAGTGGGCTTCACTCAATTACAGCCTTAAATTAAACCAATTCATAATCTCATATCTAGTCTGCATTTAAGTTACTTTGTGTCATTTTTCTATTTCAATTTGATCTCTAGAAGCTGAAACTAAATCAAAACTAAAAAAGAGAGAAAAAAAAAACATATTTATAGCAAAAATAAAACAAAATTTTCAAATCAAATTGAACTAACCAACTATGTAAATTCCAAATTTTAATTTATCCAATCAATGCACATTCCATTTTAGTCTCCATAGAAAATTTGCATTCGATTGTTCTCACTGGGTATATTTTTGCATACACCAAAAACTGCCGGCATGAAGGCACATGATGGATCCTATCGGCAGGACAATCTTACGGACGTAGGAGCATCTGGTCACGACGGGACTATCGATTGACTTTGCTTCTGCAAGAATAATCATTTGAAATGTTGCCTTGGTAGACCGAATTCAAACATGTCGACCAACTGGTAGCCGTCATATTCAAATTAAAGTTGTGGTACAAATCTGGAAGTAAAACATTCAAATGTGGTATACATTAATTTTGTTAAGGATGATTTCTAAAACTGTTCCATCTCTTTTGTAATTGCATAAATATGCACCTATAAATATGAATAAAGGAACCCCACCACCTCCTTTCTCTATTTAGAATTTTCTAACACTTTTCTTCTCTCTCTCTCCTCCTCCTTCTCCCTACTCTATCTCTTGAGTGGTGTATTTCCGAAAAAAAAATCAAGATTCAACATAAAATATTTATTAATTTATTTTAGGACAGAATGAAAAATACTAAATTAGCACGCAGCTATATATATTTCCTAATTAACAGAAGACATTTCATTAAAAACACCTCCAAAAAACATGAAATTAAACTGAACTGAATACTTAAGCATTGATATTTTTTCCTAATGATTAGAGATATAATGTGACAAAATTAATTAATAATTGGCTAATGGAAGCCAATTCTGCAGAGCCATAATTTCTTAATTAAGCTTCTGAGAAGATTAATTAACTGATTAATTAAGCAATCAAGGGCATTTTGGGCCTCCTCTCTGAGTCTTCCAATTGTTGTAGCAAGGGCAGACCTCCTTATGACCATAAGTCCCAGGAGGTACACACCTGCATTTGAAGCAGCATTTCTGGCAGAAGAACAAGCAGGCCTTCTTATAAGCCGTCTTGGAGCACCTGTACTGGCATGCACCTGGGCACTCTATAAACCATATAAATTTATCAAAATGTGAAGGTATTTTCATTTTTTTTCCATTCAAATATATGAACTTTTCCTATATGCATACATACATAAATGAAAGAGGACTTTTTTAAGAGGGTCATTAGTCTCAAGTGTTTATAAAAGCGCTAATTATTTTTAAAATTAATTTTATAATTTTACAAGACATGATTTTTAACTCCAAGCAACCAAAAAGGCCATAAAAGTTCAGTTCGAGAAACATATTTGGGGCAGTTACATACATACCACCAAATTCCTAAGAATTTACAAATCTGATGCCTAAACTTTATTTTTTACATTTATACCTTCCAAATCCTTTCTACCACAACCGTCATTTTAACTTTTAAATAGTGAAATCCATCTTTCCATGCATAGAGAAACTAGAAGAATATGCATGTAAAAATTGAAGCTTATTTGCTAGATATGTAAATACATAAGAATTTAGTGGTATGTATGTAAATCCTCCGACATATTTATATATCCTATAGAGATTTAGGGCTGGTTAGATTTGGCTTCTTTTCTTGATAAATTAGCAGAAGAAAAGCTGCTTAAGTAGTTTCAAAACTTCGGAAGCGTTTTTTAAAGCAATTTTCTCAAACTATGACAGCTCTCTCTCTCTGAGCTTTTTAATGGCGCAAAGCAAGCAAAAGCCCAACCAAATGAGTCCTTAAATGTTAGAAAAAATTGAGACTTAAAAAATGTAGATTAAATCACATTCGCTCAGACTAAAAACCACAAAAAATAAAAAGGGAGTTATAGACAAACCTGCTGCACTGAAACCTGAATGTCTATGTTTGTGCTGTATATAAAATAGCAAGATATAATCATAAGCAGGTTAGAAAACTAAAAGTTTTCAAACTAAACACAATTGAGTTGCTAAGGAATTCTACTTTCTACACATTACCTTGCGTGCTGCCAAATTTAAGCTCAGTTCCACATTAACCATTTGCTGATACAATGAAGTTAAAATTTTTTAACTCAAAGCTGCAAAAATACTGAAATCTGGGATTAGTGAGTTCAGGAAGCACCTCGGAAGCAGTTTTAAGTTCTGAAAAGAAGGCCAAGATGACAAAGATTATGAGGAAGAAGAAATTGCTTGATCTTCCCATGCTTACAGAGCAATCGGTGTAGTTCTACCTCTAGCAGCAAAGCCTCAATCGAGACAGAAGGCTCTGTTATATTTATATAATTAACACTTGAGGGCAGAGCTTAAAGGTGCACTGCTAAACTTATCTCTTTAAAGTTCATTTATTTGATGACAGTTTCTGCATGTTCTGCTTTTAAGTCCCTCACGATTATTTGTTACTATTTTTAGAAATTTTTGTAATAGAAAGCTGATTTTTTAACATGAGTTGTAGACTGCTGTGAAAGCTAAGATCTGACTTTGAAAAAAAGTAAACTTGATTTTTGAAAAAGAGTTTGTTTTCAGCAGGTTCACAAATACTTGCCCCACTAAAAATCGTCTACATAATTATTTATCAATTTTTTTATTAATAATATATTTGTTTTAAATAAATATAAGTAATAATATTTTTTTTATGATAATAATGAAAATATATGGTATAATAATTAGATTAAAATGAATTGGTAAATTTAATCAAAACTAATATAACTCATTAATTACTAAATTAAATTCTTTAGTAAACTCTAAATATTAATGAGGAAAGAGTAAAATCAGCATGTCAAACTATCTATCATGGCAACTACAACACTAACAATAATATTAATTTAAATTTGCTAGAGACATTAGAGTGAGCAATTCAATCATCATTAAATAAGAATTTTAATAAATTCTTTAAGGAAAAAATTGTCCAACAAACAGATGTGTATATTTATGAACCTAACTAAACAATCTATTCAGAAAATTAAGAAAGATTTACATACATATATACCACCAAATTCCAAGGTATTTACATATCTAAAATCAAAAACATTAATTTTTACATGCATGCCACCTTATTTATATATAAGAATGCATTTCACTTTTTGAAAGTTAAATAGGGGCATTTTTTATGTGATATAGAAAGTTTTGGTGCGATAAATGTAAAAAGTAATATTTAGCGGCTGGATATGTAAAACATAAGAATTGGGTGGTATCTAGGTAAATGTCCCTAACCATTTATAAATACACTAATAACTTAAAACCCTACTTCTAGGCTCTCCAAGTTGCTGCCGTAGCTGAACTCCACCGACACTCTTATACTCTCTCTCTCTCTCTCTCTCTCTCTCTCTCTCTCTCAATTTGTATGTGAATCATATCTCAAAGGTTAGGACATAAAAAAAAAGAGAGAGAAGTGAATAATAAATGAACAGGAAAACAACTTGTCCATTAGCTATTTCTAATCCGTATTTAGAGATGGTACAATAAGTGATATTATATATTTTGCCCCTTTTTTAATGGGGACATTATCTGATATTCTTGGTATTTTACATACACGAGTCTATTGTTTGATTGTTCTATTGTTGGGTTGGTTGGGCTAGCATGGCTCTGACTAGGTTGTAACAACCTCTGCCCGACTTCTCTGTCAGCTTGTCGTGCTTGACAACCTGGAGGAATCAGGATTGTTCGATTCTAACCAGAATCCATCTCATCATACAACTCATAACAAATCATTTCCAACATGCCTTTATATATTACCTTATGAGCACAAGTTCACTTTATTGATTTAAGGAATATGAAAAGGCCGCTATCACCTTTTCAGTCATCTTCTTCTTCCAGTTTTAAGTGTTTCCACATGGTATCGAAGCAGTCATGTCTCACAACCTCCTCCGACTCACTCTAATATTGTCAGATCTCATGGCCTCCACTACCTCCGCTGCTTCCTCCAAAGCCAATACAGCATCTCAGCCCATTGCCCTGTCGGTCGACAATCCATTCCCCTCTCAGCTCAAATTCATCCTGATTAATAATCGAAGTTTTGTCTCTACTCCGCTCTCCAAAGACAAACACCTCACTTGGAAGACATCAGTCATGAAACTCTTCCGTGCAAATAGGTATGCAGTTTCTTAGATGGCTTTTGTTTATGACCTCCTCGACATATTTCAGATGCCATTGGAACCCTACTCCTTAATTTTGATTACACTAGTGGATGCTCATCGACCAAAATCTTGTTGCGGCCCATTACTCAATCATCTCCCCCTCTATCTTACTTTATCTTCTACCCCTAGATACTTGCCACAACATCTGGGAACAATGGAGCATCGACTCCAATCATCCATCCGTCGTCACATTATCCAATTAAAGAATGAACTTCACAGCCTCAATATGCTCAACAGATCTATGAATCAATATCTGTCTAAAGTCAAGGCGAAGGTAGACATACTTGCCGCTACATAGACCTCTTTCGATCTGGAAGATATCATTCACTACACCCTCAATCGGTTGCTATCAAACTATAATGCTTTCAAAGCAATCCACACTACTCTTCACCCGATCTCCCTTAACGATCACTACACCTTACACTGCAGCAAAGAAATCATTCTAGCCAACGAAGCAATTAAAGAGTCCTCCATCTTCACAGCCCTCTTTGCATCTCACGGTCGAGGTAAAGGTCAATCAAACAACTATTCGTCAAATGACCAACATAAGGCATACTCATCTAGTCTGAATCAGCCCAACACAACTCCAACCACAACAGTTGTACTCCCACGGTGTGCCAAATTTGTTGCAAGCCTGAACATGAAGCTTTCAAGTGTTGGTTCCACCATGTCAAATCCTATCAAACGCCAACAACTCTTGTTACCACCAACGTTGAATCCAACGCAACAAATGGTACCTCGATAGTGGTATTGCTGAAAAGGTGATAGAATCTATAAAATTAAATCTCTATGTGCATATGGAGAGGATAATACATTAACCACTCTTTTTAAAGCATTACCAACCACCACGACATACAACAGAAATACTCATGCCCATATACCTCTGAACAAAAATGGTGTCGTCGAGCGCAAATAACACCTACTTATCGAATTCCTCACTCTCATGGCCATCGCTCACTTACTCCATCACTTATGGGCCGACACTCTTCTTATTGTCGCATACCTAATCATTTGTCTACCATCCAAAATCACCAACTTCAAATCTCTCTTTGAGCTACGTCGCCATCACCCCAATTCTACAATCATCTAAAAATATATGGGTGTTTTTGCTATTGTTGGCTTAGACCCTATGCTTAATATAAACTAGCTCCCCAATCCACACCAGGTTTCTTCTTGGACTATGCATCCAATCAAAAATTTTACTGATGCCTTGATCCCATAACCAACAAAATATACACATCTAGTCATGTGCTCTTCAATGAGGCCATATTTTCTTTTCATAATCCCTCCAATCAATGTACACCAACCCAATCATATACAGTTAACTTACCTCAACTTCTTCTGATCCTAACCTCCATTCTACCAAATGAACCACCGAAATCACCACCCTCAACACCTGCCTCTCCCAACCCAAACCGAATTCCCTAATTTGAATCCCAAATAATCCCTCCATTACAAACTCTACCCCCACATCTACAACTTCAACACCACCACCAAATCTACTCATCATATGCAAACCTGTTTTCAAACTTGATCTCTCAAAACACGTCAAATACTTGACCTCACTAATCACCTCATCACCACTCCAACCTGCTACTCCTCTATTATCAAACACCCTCAATGGCATGAAGCAATGTCCACTGAATTCCAAGCTCTACAATCACAAGGCACATAGATCCTAGTTCCACCTTCCCCTCAATACATTATTTTAGGTTCCAAATGTACCACCCTCAACACCTGCCTCTTCCAACCCAAACTGAATTCCCTAATTAAAATCTCAAATAATCCCTCATTTACAAACTCTACCCCCACATCTACAACTTCAACACCACCATCAAATCTACGCATCATATGCAAACATGCTTTCAAACTGGATCTCTCAAAACATGTCAAATACTCAACCTCACTCATCACCTCATCACCACTCCAACCTGCTACTCCTCTACTATCAAACACCCTCAATGGAATGAAGCAATGTCCACTGAATTCCAAGTTCTACAATTACAAGGCACATAGATCCTAGTTCCACCTTCCCCTCATTACATTATTTTAGGTTCCAAATGAACCTATCGTACCAAACTCAAACACTGATGGCATTATCTCCCGCTATAAAGCCCACCTTGTAGCTAAAGGCTTTAAACAACAACATGACCTTGACTACACCGAAGTTTTGTAGCCAAACAACCAACCATATGTTCTCATTACAGTTTCCCTCACAAATTGTTGCCCCATTCTTCAACTTGATGTATCCAACGCCTTCTTCCATGGCAACCTAACTGAAACCATGCACATGTTCCATCCACTTGGTTTTGTCGATCCCAACTATCCCAATCATGTATAGCTACTAAAAAAAGCCCTGTGACGTCTAAAACAAGCTTCACGTCAATGGTTTACCACCCCTCTCCTTCTATCTCCACACAATTCACTTTCAGACCAGCTCCATCAATCCTTATCTCTTCTGTCAACATAGTGCCAATCATCAACTCTACATGCTCATATACGTAGACGACATAATCCTTACTAGCACCGATTCCTCTCTCATTAACTTCACCATTAACTAACTTCAAACCCATTTTCCTATGAAACTCTTCGCCCCCTCTCTCACTTTCTCGACATCCAAGCAACCACCACCTCCAATGGACTTCACTTATCTCAATTCTCATATATCACCGACAATCTCCAATCCACTGACATGCTCAACTCCAAACTGGTCCTCAATCCTTGCTCACCCAAAAGGTATTCAAATCTATATTTCCACCAAATATAACAACATATCACCAAATTGTAAGCTCCCTCCAACAGCTCACACTTACTCACCCAGACATTGCATTTGTTGCAAAGCTTGCCTCTCAACAGATGCAGCTACCCACACACCAATATTTTTAACAACTTAAGTGAATCCTCTGCTACATTAATGGAACTAGATTTGTTGGCATTTCCATTCACCGATCCACTTTTCAAATCATAGCCCATTCAGACTCTGACCGAGCAAGTAACCCCACTGATCGCAAATCCACATCTGGCTATTGTGCCTTTCTCGACAAAACACCCATCTCTTGGTTCGCTAAGAAACAAGAAACTGTTGTTCGATCATCCGCTGAGGCCGAATACCGCGTTATCACCTCTGCAGCCACGAATCTTATATAGCTTGGTTGCTCATGCTTGACTTCAACACCTCACAGTCTCAACCCACAATATTCCATTGTGACAATATCTCTGCTATAATATTTACCAACAATCATGTCTTCAATGTCAGAACCAAACACATAGAAGTCTGCTGCCACTTCATTCGTGATTATATACAACAACAAAACCTCACAGTTCATCACGTCACCACTCAAAACTGGCTTGCCAGCAACTTTGCAAAGGCTATCTCCAATTCTCATTTTCAGCAATTAAATGACGAGCTCTTACTTTTGATCGAACCATCAGCTTGATGGGGATGTAACAACCTCAGCTTTACTTCTCTACCAGCCTGCCATGCTTCACAACCTAGAGGAATCAGAATTGTTCGATTCTAACCAGAATACATCTCACCATTCAGCTCAAAACAAACATTTTCCTATACGTCTTTATATATTACCCTTTGTACAAAAGTTTACTTTTTGATTTGAGGAATATGAAAAAGCTGCTATTACCTTTTCAAACATCTTCTTCTCCCAGTTGAAGTGTTTCCACATTGGTAAGGCTGATTTGATCGATTTGACAGAGTTGGCGCAGCTGGTTGTCAGGATTCAAGCTGGTTGTCAAGATTCAATTAGCTTTGGGTCGGCACCCACGAGTCTTTAATGAGGAGATTATGTTGGTAGAATGTGACTGGCCTATTGTGCAAATGGTGAATCACTGTAACTTGACAAGCAGCTCATTCATTGACGAGATAGTTATTCGGGATGATTGTGAGGCTCGGTCGTATGGCTAATTCTTGGTCCCTTATGAGAAATCCTACCGGCCATTCGTGGCACGACATGTGATGCCTGGGAACTAGATTCTTTCCTTGGATTGTATAAACCGATAGATATGTCAACATTTTCTCTCGGCTTTCTTTGAATGATTTACTCAAACACCTATCTCATTTAAGCCTAGTAGGTTCTGGTTTGGGTCATGAGGTCGTCTTCGTGACTTTATTTATTTTTTTTTTTTTACTTTTTGACCCCCTCTAAGGTCATCAGAGCTGACATAATTTTCATGTATATATTTAATATTTATATATGATTTGTTGAGTGATAAAATTGTTATGAAGATTGAAGCGGAATAAAACAGAAATCGACACAAACTAGAAGAAGAACACATAAATTTAACGAGGTTCGGCAAAGAATTACCTACGTCCTCAGGATCGAGCAGCGGTTTCACTATTTCAGAAAAGTTACAATACATCCCATAGGGTTACACACATATATATAGACATATACTAACCCTCAGATAAAATTACAATCACGCCCTCGCTCCTCACAACCCCCTTTATTCCAAGAGACACTTCTTTTCACCAGGAGACACACCTCTTCACCAAGAGTCATACCTAACAACAACCAATACTTCTCTGGTGGGAGTACTGTAGAGTTAAGCTTAACTGAGGACAAATGATATGGATCTCAGGATAAGCAGAAAATTAAATAATTAATTAAGAAAGATTTACATACACATCACTCAATGCCTATGAATTTACATATCTAACATCTAAACTTTAAAT
>NW_018164863.1:894114-895553 GCF_001263595.1 Phalaenopsis equestris | reverse complement strand
GCATTCAAAACTCTTTTACTTTTTCATGCATATAATGTTTTTTTAGCAGTTAAAAGTAGTGATATTTTAATAAACTTATATTTTGTTATATTTAAATGTGTTTTAAAAAATTTAGATTGACAATGAGTTAATGATCTTGATCGAACTAAACTATTGACAACCTAAGGATGTAAGGGGTAATTTATTACCAAGAGTTGGTGAATAGTATTGTCGGTCTTATCCCCTCTCCGAAGGTCATCAGGGGTAGGAGATACTATTCTTATGTCCAACTTTAAACACACATAAGCAATTTTATCATCACCCTTACCATCTAAACCTCAGACTTACACCAGTCTGATGATCCTTATGTGGTTATACAAAATATTCTCAATTTCTCAAAATGGTCTAGACACTTCATCCAAGGCTCATACCCTTGAGCGTTGGGTTATTGAATGTAGGATAAGTAGAGTCGGGGTATTTTCTATTGGTTTGTGAATTATCGGGTCCCGAGTCATAACTTAATAAGTCCTTAGGAATTTTATGTTGATTTAGTTGTTGTTGTATTAATAAGACAAATTCCTTCAACAAAACATAACAGACTCAGAGGTCATTTAAAATAGCCAAAATCTCCCAAGAATATCCAAAGGATAATTCCAAACAAACTTGGGATCACTTGAATTATTTTAAGTTCATTATGGTCTAACTAGATTGTTGAATTGATCATCCTAGGAAGGATTATGCTGTCTTTAAGTTGTGTTCAATATATATCTTAATAAACCAATGAGTAGGCTAAGGGTTACTTGTCATATTATGTTTAGGGTTTGGATGGAGGGTCACCCCAGGGTGAGCCCAATCATTTAATTGAATTGGTAGTGATTAAGATAAGTTATGTTCTTTCTTTTCTAATTCCTTTGGATAGTTTTAGATTGTTCCTAGCTCACTACCAAGCTCTTTGATCTTTAATAGGTAGATTTGTAACTTTAAAAAGTTAAGTGAAATGCATTTGATTCTTATTGAACGATTGAATTATGCCTAACCAATAATTTGTGGCTTTAAATTAGTTAATTATTGTCTTCTTATCTCATGCCCCTCACATTAGAATCATCCAATGTAATCATCTTCGAATTTATAATAATTTGATTAATTGCAATTTTACCCTTTTATAGAGAATAGTGTGAATTGGTTTCTACTTTTTAACCCTTTATATTTCAATCTTCTTTGAGAATCAATTATGATCAATATTACCCTTTTACTCTTTATTTTGACCTAAAATTTTAACTAGGGGTCAATATTCCATAATTACCATTTTATCCCTAGGGTCTTTATTTTATAATTCCTTTAATTTAATTCAAATGACTTTGAAAATTTGATGGTTTACTACTCATGGGTTAATTGAAATAACCGAGATGACTTTGTATTTTTTTACTGATTTTTATTTTATTTTTTATAATTATTTTAGT
>NW_018164863.1:858459-893728 GCF_001263595.1 Phalaenopsis equestris | reverse complement strand
GCCCCATGATGGATCCTATCGGCAGGACAATCTTACGGACGTAGGAGCATCTGGTCACGACGGGACTATCGATTGACTTTGCTTCTGCAAGAATAATCATTTGAAATGTCGCCTTGGTAGACCGAATTCAAACATGTCGACCAATTGGTAGCCGTCATATTCAAATTAAAGTTGTGGTACAAATCTGGAAGTAAAACATTCAAATGTGGTATACATTAATTTTGTTAAGGATGATTTCTAAAACTGTTCCATCTCTTTTGTAATTGCATAAATATGCACCTATAAATATGAATAAAGGAACCCCACCACCTCCTTTCTCTATTTAGAATTTTCTAACACTTTTCTTCTCTCTCTCTCCTCCTCCTTCTCCCTACTCTATCTCTTGAGTGGTGTATTTCCGAAAAAAAAATCAAGATTCAACATAAAATATTTATTAATTTATTTTAGGACAGAATGAAAAATACTAAATTAGCACGCAGCTATATATATTTCCTAATTAACAGAAGACATTTCATTAAAAACACCTCCAAAAAACATGAAATTAAACTGAACTGAATACTTAAGCATTGATATTTTTTCCTAATGATTAGAGATATAATGTGACAAAATTAATTAATAATTGGCTAATGGAAGCCAATTCTGCAGAGCCATAATTTCTTAATTAAGCTTCTGAGAAGATTAATTAACTGATTAATTAAGCAATCAAGGGCATTTTGGGCCTCCTCTCTGAGTCTTCCAATTGTTGTAGCAAGGGCAGACCTCCTTATGACCATAAGTCCCAGGAGGTACACACCTGCATTTGAAGCAGCATTTCTGGCAGAAGAACAAGCAGGCCTTCTTATAAGCCGTCTTGGAGCACCTGTACTGGCATGCACCTGGGCACTCTATAAACCATATAAATTTATCAAAATGTGAAGGTATTTTCATTTTTTTTCCATTCAAATATATGAACTTTTCCTATATGCATACATACATAAATGAAAGAGGACTTTTTTAAGAGGGTCATTAGTCTCAAGTGTTTATAAAAGCGCTAATTATTTTTAAAATTAATTTTATAATTTTACAAGACATGATTTTTAACTCCAAGCAACCAAAAAGGCCATAAAAGTTCAGTTCGAGAAACATATTTGGGGCAGTTACATACATACCACCAAATTCCTAAGAATTTACAAATCTGATGCCTAAACTTTATTTTTTACATTTATACCTTCCAAATCCTTTCTACCACAACCGTCATTTTAACTTTTAAATAGTGAAATCCATCTTTCCATGCATAGAGAAACTAGAAGAATATGCATGTAAAAATTGAAGCTTATTTGCTAGATATGTAAATACATAAGAATTTAGTGGTATGTATGTAAATCCTCCGACATATTTATATATCCTATAGAGATTTAGGGCTGGTTAGATTTGGCTTCTTTTCTTGATAAATTAGCAGAAGAAAAGCTGCTTAAGTAGTTTCAAAACTTCGGAAGCGTTTTTTAAAGCAATTTTCTCAAACTATGACAGCTCTCTCTCTCTGAGCTTTTTAATGGCGCAAAGCAAGCAAAAGCCCAACCAAATGAGTCCTTAAATGTTAGAAAAAATTGAGACTTAAAAAATGTAGATTAAATCACATTCGCTCAGACTAAAAACCACAAAAAATAAAAAGGGAGTTATAGACAAACCTGCTGCACTGAAACCTGAATGTCTGTGTTTGTGCTGTATATAAAATAGCAAGATATAATCATAAGCAGGTTAGAAAACTAAAAGTTTTCAAACTAAACACAACTGAGTTGCCAAGGAATCCTACTTTCTACACATTACCTTGCGTACTGCCAAATTTAAGCTCAGTTCCCCATTAACCATCTGCTGATACAATGAGGTTAAAATTTTTTAACTCAAAGCAGCAAAAATACTGAAATCTGGGTTTAGTGAGTTCAGGAAGCACCTCGGAAGCAGTTTTAAGTTCTGAAAAGAAGGCCAAGATGACAAAGAATATGAGGAAGAAGAAATTGCTTAATCTTCCCATGCTTACAGAGCAATGGGTGTAGTTCTACCTCTAGCAACAATGTCTCAATCGAGACTGAAGGCTCTGTTATATTGATATAATTAACACTTGAGTGCAGAGCTTAAATGTGCACTGCTGAACTTATCTCTTTAAAGTTCATTTATTTGATGACAGTTTCTGCATGTTCTGCTTTTAAGTCCCTCACAATTATTTCTTACTATTTTTAGAAATTTTTGTAATAGAAAGCTGGTTTTTTAACATGAGTTGTAGACTGCTTTGAAAAAAAGTAAATTTGATTTTTGAAAAAGAGCTTGTTTTCAGCAGGTTCACAAATACTTGCCCCACTAAAAATAGTCTACATAATTATTTATCAATTTTTTTATTAATAATATATTTGTTTTAAATAAATATAAGTAATAATATTTTTTTATGATAATAATGAAAATATATGGTATAATAATTAGATTAAAATGAATTGGTAAATTTAATCAAAACTAATATAACTCATTAATTACTAAATTAAATTCTTTAGTAAACTCTAAATATTAATGAGGAAAGAGTAAAATCAGCATGTCAAACTATCTATCATGGCAACTACAACACTAACAATAATATTAATTTAAATTTGCTAGAGACATTAGAGTGAGCAATTCAATCATCATTAAATAAGAATTTTAATAAATTCTTTAAGGAAAAAATTGTCCAACAAACAGATGTGTATATTTATGAACCTAACTAAACAATCTATTCAGAAAATTAAGAAAGATTTACATACATATATACCACCAAATTCCAAGGTATTTACATATCTAAAATCAAAAACATTAATTTTTACATGCATGCCACCTTATTTATATATAAGAATGTATATTTCAATTTTTTAAAGATAAAATGGGGGCATTTTCAGGTGATATAAAAAGTTATGGTGCGATAAATGTAAAAAAAGTAATATTTAGCTGTTAGATATGCAAAACATAAGAATTGGGTGGTATCTATGTAAATGTCCCTAACTATTTATAAATACACTAATTAACTAAAAACCCTACTTCTAGGCTCTCCAAGTTGCTGCCGTAGCTGAACTCCACCGACACTCTTATACTCTCTCTCTCTCTCTCTCTCTCTCTCTCTCTCTCTCTCTCTCTCTCTCTCTCTCTCTCTCTCTCTCTCTCTCTCTCTCTCTCTCTCTCTCTCTCTCTCTCTCTCTCTCTCTCTCTCTCTCTCTCTCTCTCTCTCAATTTGTATGTGAATCATACCTCAAAGGTTAGGGCATAAAAAAGAAGAGAGAGAAGTGAATAATAAATGAAAAGGAAAATGACTTGTCCATTAGCTATTTCTAATCTGTATTTAGAGATGATACAATAAGTGATATTATATATTTTGCCCCTTCTTTAATGGGGACATTATCTGATATTCTTGGTATTTTACATACACTAGTCTATTGCTTGATTGTTCTATTATTGGGTTGGTTGGGCTAGCATGGCTCTGGCTAGGTTGTAACAATCTCTGCTCGACTTCTCTGTCAACTTGTCGTGCTTGACAACCTGGAGGAATCGAGACTGTTTGATTCTAACCAGAATCCATCTCATCATTCAACTCATAACAAACCATTTCCAACATGCCTTTATAAATTACCTTATGAGCACAACTAGGTTGTAACAATCTCTGCTCGACTTCTCTGTCAACTTGTCGTGCTTGACAACCTGGAGGAATCGAGACTGTTTGATTCTAACCAGAATCCATCTCATCATTCAACTCATAACAAACCATTTCCAACATGCCTTTATAAATTACCTTATGAGCACAACTAGGTTGTAACAATCTCTGCTCGACTTCTCTGTCAACTTGTCGTGCTTGACAACCTGGAGGAATCGAGACTGTTTGATTCTAACCAGAATCCATCTCATCATTCAACTCATAACAAACCATTTCCAACATGCCTTTATAAATTACCTTATGAGCACAACTAGGTTGTAACAATCTCTGCTCGACTTCTCTGTCAACTTGTCGTGCTTGACAACCTGGAGGAATCGAGACTGTTTGATTCTAACCAGAATCCATCTCATCATTCAACTCATAACAAACCATTTCCAACATGCCTTTATATATTACCTTATGAGCACAAGTTCACTTTATTGATTTAAGGAATATGAAAAGGCCGCTATCACCTTTTCAGTCATCTTCTTCTTCCAGTTTTAAGTGTTTCCACATGGTATCGAAGCAGTCATGTCTCACAACCTCCTCCGACTCACTCTAATATTGTCAGATCTCATGGCCTCCACTACCTCCACTGCTTCCTCCAAAGCCAATACAACATCTCAGCCCATTGCCCTGCCAGCCGACAATCCATTCCCCTCTCAGCTCAAATTCATCTTGATTAATAATCGGAGTTTCGTCTCTACTCCACTCTCCAACGACAAACACCCCACATGGAAGATGTTAGTCATGAAACTCTTCTGTGCAAATAGGTACGACAGTTTCTTAGATGGCTTTTGTTTATGACCTCCTCGACATATTTCATATGCCATCAAAACCCTACTCCCCAATTTCGATTCCACTAATGGATGCTCATCGACCAAAATCTTGTTGTGGCCCTCTACTCAATCATCTCCCCCTCTATCTTACTTTATATTCTAACCCTAGATACTTGCCACGACAACTGGGCAACAATGGAGCAACGTCTCCAATCCTTCAACCGCTGTCACATTATCCAATTAAAGAATGAACTTCACAACCTTAATATGCTCAACAAATCTATGAATCAATACTTATCTAAAGTCAAGGCAAAGGTAGACATTCTTGCCACTATATAGACCTCTTTCGATCTGGAAGATATCATTCACTACACCCTCACACCCTCAATCGGTTGCTATTGAATCAATATCTGTCTAAAGTCAAGGCGAAGGTAGACATACTTGCCGCTACATAGACCTCTTTCGATCTTCCAGATATCATTCACTACACCCTCAATCGGTTGCTATCAAACTATAATGCTTTCAAAGCAATCCACACTACTCTTCACCCAATCTCCCTTAACGATCATTACACCTTACAATGCATCAAAGAAATCAATCTAGCCAACGAAGAAATTAAAGAGTCCTCCATCTCCACAACCCTCTTTGCATCTCATGGTCGAGGTAAAGGTCGATCAAACAACTATTCGTCAAATGACCAACATAATGCATACTCATCTAGTCTGAATCAGCCCAACACAACTCCAACTGCAACAATTGTACTCCCACAGTGTGCCAAATTTGTCACAAGCATGAACATGAAGCTTTCAAGTGTTGGTTCCACCATGTCAAATCCTATCAAGCGCCAACAGCTCTTGTTACCACCAACACTGAATCCAACGCAACAAATGGTACCTCAATAGTGGTACTGTTGAAAAGGTGATGCATCTATAAAAGTAAATCTCTTTGTGCAGATGGAAAGGAGAATACATTAACCACTCTTTTCAAAACATTACCAACCACCATGATATACTGCATTAATACTCATGTCCATACACCTCCGAACAAAAATGGTGTCGTCGAGCACAAACACCACCTCCTTATCGAATTCCTCACTCTCATGGTCATCGCTCACTTAACTCATCACTTATGGGTCGTCACTCTTCTTATTGTCGCATACCTAATCATTTGTCTACCATCCAAAACCACCAACTTCAAATCTCTCTTTGAGCTACTTTGCCATCACCCCAATCCTACAATCATCTCAAAATATATGGGCGTTTTTGCTATCGTTGGCTCAGACCCTATGCTCAACATAAACTAGCTCCCGAATCCACACCAGGTTTCTTCTTGGACTATGCATCCAATCAAAAAATTTACTAATGCCTCGATCCCATAACCAACAAAATATACACATCTTGTCATGTGCTCTTTAATGAGGCCATATTTTCCTTTCATAATCCCTCCAATCAATCTGCACCAACCCTATCATATACGGTTAACTTACCTCCACTTCTTATGATCCCAACCTCCATTCTACCAAATGAACCACCTAAACCGCCACCCTCAACACCTGCCTCTCCCAACCCAAACTGAATTCCCTAATTTGAATCCCAAATAATCCCTCCATTACAAACTCTACCCCAACATCTACAACTTCAAGACCACCACCAAACCTACTCATCATATGCAAACCTGCTTTCAAACTGGATCTCTTAAAACACGTCAAATACTCAACCTAATTCATCACCTTATCGCCACTCCAACCTGCTACTCCTCTACTATCAAACACCCACAATGGCATGACGCAATGCTCAGTGAATTCCAAGCTCTACAATCACGAGGCACATAGATCCTAGTTCCACCTTCCCCTCATTACATTATTTTAGGTTCCAAATGAACCTATCACACCACCCTCAATACCTGCCTCTCCCAACCCAAACTAAATTCCCTAATTCAAATGCCAAATAATCCCTCCTTTACAAACTCTACCCCACATCTACAACTTCAACACCACCACCAAATGTACTCATCATATGTAAACCTGCTTTCAAATTGGATTTCTCAAAACACATCAAATACTCAACCTCACTGATCAACTCATCACCACTCCAACCTGCTACTCCTTTACTGTCAAACACCCTCAATGACATGAAGCAATGTCCATTGAATTCCAAGTTCTACTACAATCACAAGGCACATAGATCCTAGTTCCACATTCCCCTCAATACATTATTTTAGGTTCCAAATGAACCTATCGTACCAAACTCAAACACTGATGACACAATCTCCCACTATAAAGCCCACCTTTTAGCTAAATGCTTTAAACAACAACATGACCTTGACTGCACCGAAAGCTTCAGTTTTGTAGCCAAACAACCAACCATTTGTGTTCTCATCACAGCTGCCCTCACAAATCGTTGCCCCATTCTTCAACTTGATGTATCCAACACCTTCCTCCATGGTAACCTAAATGAAACCATCCACATGTTCCATCCACTTGGTTTTGTTGATCCCAACTATCTCAATCATGTATAGCTACTCAACAAAGCCCTGTACGGTCTAAAACAAGCTTCACATCAATGGTTTGCCACCCCTCTCCTTCTATCACCACACAGTTGACTTTCAGACCAGCTCTATCAATGCTTCTCTCTTCTGTCAACATAATGCCAATCATCATCTCTACATGCTCATATACGTAAACGATGTAATCCTTACTGGCACTGATTCCTCTCTCATTAACTTCACCGTTAACTAACTTCAAACGTAATTTCCTATGAAACTCTTCGCCCCTCTTTCACTTTCTCGATATCCAAGCAACTACCACCTCCAATGAACTTCACTTATCTCAATTCTCATATGCCACCGACAATCTCCAATTCACTGACATGCTCAACTCCAAACTAGTCCTCAATCCTTGTTCACCCAAAAGGTCTTCAAATCTATATTTCCACCAAATCTAACCACATATCACCAAATTGTAAGCTCCCTCCAACAGCTTACACTTACTCACCCGGCCATTGCATTTGTTGTAAATCTTGCCTCTCAATATATGCAACTGCCCACACACCATCAATTTTAACAACTTAAGTGAATCCTCTACTACATTAATGGAACTAGATTTGTTGGCATTTCCATTCACCAACCCACTCTTCAAATCTTAGCCCATTCATACTCTGACCGGGCAAGTAACCCCATTGATCGCAAATCTACATCCGGCTATTGTGCCTTTCTCGACTAAACACCCATCTCTTGGTTCATTAAGAAACAAAAAATTGTTGTTCGATCATCCACTGAAGTCGAATACCGCGTTATCACCTATGCAGCCATGGATCTTATATAGCTTGGTTGTCTCATGGTTGACTTCAACACCTCACAGTCTCAACCCACAATACTCCATTGTGACAATATCTCTGCTATAATATTTACGAACAATCATGTTTTCCATGCTAGAACCAAACACATAGAAGTTTGCTGCCACTTCATTCGTGATTGTATACAACAACAAAACCTCACGGTTCATCACATCACCACTCAAAACCGGCTTGCCAACAACTTTGCAAAGGCTATCTCCAATTCTCATTTTCAGCAATTGAATGACAAGCTCACACTTTCGATGAAACAATCAGCTTGATGGGGATGTAACGACCTCCGCTCTACTTCTCTACCACCCTGCCATGCTTCACAACCTAGAGGAATCATGATTGTTCGATTTTAACAAGAATATACCATTCAGCTCATAACAAACATTTTCCTATACGTCTTTATATATTACCCTTTGTAAAAAAGTTTACTTTATTGATTTGAGGAATATGAAAAAGCTGTTATTACCGTTTCAATCATCTTCTTCTCCATGTTGAAGTGTTTTCACATTGCTAAGGCTGATTTGATCGATTTGACAGAGTTGGCGCAGCTGGTTGTCAAGATTCAATTAGCTTTGGGTCGGCACCCACGAGTCTTTAATGAGGAGATTATGTTGGTAGGATGCGACTGACCTATTGAGCAAATGGTGAATCACTGTAACTCGACAAGCAGCTCATTCATTGACGAGATAGTTATTTAGGATGATTGTGAGGCTCGGTCGTATGGCTAATTCTTGGTCCCTTATGAGAAATCCTACCGGCCATTCGTGGCACGACATGTGATGCCTGGGAACTAGATTCTTTCCTTGGATTGTATAAACCGATAGATATGTCAACATTTTCTCTCGGCTTTCTTTGAATGATTTACTCAAACACCTATCTCATTTAAGCCTAGTAGGTTCTGGTTTGGGTCATGAGGTCGTCTTCGTGACTTTACTGATTTTGATTTTTTTTTTTTTTTGGTTTTGATGATTACATTTAGTCAAATAAAAACATCTCACAATCTTCTATGAGTGAGCTCTCCTTTATTGTTTTTTTTTTCCATACTTTTTGACCCCCTCTAAGGTCATCAGAGCTGACATAATTTTCATGTATATATTTAATATTTATATATGATTTGTTGAGTGATAAAATTGTTATGAAGATTGAAGCGGAATAAAACAGAAATCGACACAAACTAGAAGAAGAACACATAAATTTAACGAGGTTCGGCAAAGAATTGCCTACGTCCTCAGGATCGAGCAGCGGTTTCACTATTTCAGAAAAGTTACAATACATCCCATAGGGTTACACACATATATATAGACATATACTAACCCTCAGATAAAATTACAATCACGCCCTCGCTCCTCACAACCCCCTTTATTCCAAGAGACACTTCTTTTCACCAGGAGACACACCTCTTCACCAAGAGTCATACCTAACAACAACCAATACTTCTCTGGTGGGAGTACTGTAGAGTTAAGCTTAACTGAGGACAAATGATATGGACCTCAGGATAAGCAGAAAATTAAAAAATTAATTAAGAAAGATTTGCATACATATCACTCAATTCCTATGAATTTACGCATCTAACATCTAAACTTTAAATTTTGCATATGTGATATCATTCATAACCATATTTAAAAAATTAAAATATTGATATATTTTTTATGTGATATGAAATATTTGTATGGTAAAAATATAAAAAAAATAAAATTTAGAATATAGATAGATAAATACATAAGAATTAAGCGGTATGTATCTAAATGCTCCGACTAATTAAATTAGGGGAGAAAAGTTAAAAAACAAAACAGCACCATTTCTGTTTTGCTTCATTTATGTCTCTTTCACTCATTATATCTTTAACATGCATGTGATTCCCAGCAAAAGTTTGGCCCGCCATACTTAATGATTTAACTTGATAGACTGGCTCTTTACTGGACCGAATAATTGTTAAAACCCAGAATAAATATGCTTTCTATCAGATTGTTGAATCAGCAATGACAAAAAAAAAAAAAATGAGCTATGAACTTGAGTAACCCTACTACTGTCTGTTTGGGGGCAATTGCAGCTTATTTAAAAGTAATTGTGAAACTACTAAAAAATAATATGTTGTAAAAAAGTTATGTGACTTTTCCTTTACCTTTATTTATTTTGAAAAAATCTGACCGCGGTTAGAAAGTTGCCGCCATACTTAGCCAAGATTTGTGGAAAAACACAGATTTCAGTTGCAGCTTTTTGAAAAAATGATCAAAATACAGTTTACACAAACAGACAAAACTGCGGTTCGGTGCTGCATTGCCACCACACCGCCGCCCCAAATTGACTCTTAAGTTTCTAATTTAGTATTCATCAAAATTTTCTAGTTTGTGCAGCTCTCTAAATAAATAAAAAGTTCAAAATGATGAATAAAAAATCAACAAAATCCAATTAATGGAACAAAAGTGGCAATTTAATTGAGCTTCACAAGTTGAACATGTGCGCCTGTCTAAAAGTAATGTGCACACAGAGGATAAGCTCGCTCGTGGTAGATTTTTGTGTTTGTGCGATACCTTTTTTTTAAGGTTTTTGCATAGAACCCATACAATTCTTACCAATTTATATGTTTCACCACTCAAATTTCATATTCACACATATAACATTTAAGATTATAACATCACGTAACAAATAGTGCTATTATTTTTTTTTATAAAAGTAAAATATGTGCTTTTCGTGCATAAATTTAAACCACCAAAATCTTATGCATGTAAATATGAAAGTTTTGATGTGAAATATGTAAATACATAAGAATTGTGTGCTACTTATGTAAACTTCCCTATTTTTTTTTAATTCTTAAATTTAACATTTTTCATTTTTTTTAAATTAAGCAATGCCAAAATTATCAAACTTTATTCTATATTATAAATTAAAAAGTTAAATAAATTATTATATTTTCAATTTTATTTTTATAAATATTAAATATATTGGGGTAGAATATATCACAACAATTTGTTGTGATAAATCAGATAATAATGTAGTTATTAATGTATTACAGCTAAGGCCGTCAAAAAAGCTCGTTGTTCGCAAACAACTCGTGTTACCGTCAAAAAAGCTCGTTGTTCGCAAACAACTCATGTTCGGCTCTTTAAGTAGCTTGTGTTCGTCTTGTTCGTTAAGTAAACGAGTCGAACACGAACAAGTTCTTAAAGCTCGAATTATAAATGAGCCGAACACAAACAGCTCTTTGTTCACTCGTGTTCTGCTCGTTTTAGCTCGAATAAAAAAAATTATATAATTATTATATAATAATATATTATATATATTTATATGTAAATTTAAATCATAACACATCGTGTGGTAATGTGATTCTGTTCCTTTTTTTTCATACATTTGGTCTAAGTTCGAATCCAACGTTTTATTTCTATTTTTTTCAATTTAATTTTAACAAGTCAATTTCGAGTTGAACACGGGCTGAATATGAACACACTGTTCACGAGTTGATTTATAATACGAGCCAATTTTGAATACAAGCAGTTTCGAACGAGCCGAACACGAGCCCAGAGATTTTAAATGAAAATAAATTATTAATTTAATAGCTCTAATATGGTTTAATTTATGCTAGATAATTAGCATGATATATTTTTGTTTTCACATAACATTTTACGATATCAAGCTGTCATCAAAATAAAATTAACAGTAATTTTGATATTATTTTTAAATGTGGAGATATTAGGGAAAATTTTTAAAAGGAAAATTTGCAAAAAAAATTTTAATAAAATAATATTATTTTAAAAAAATTTTAAATGGGCCATCGTCACCCATTTATTGGGGGAATAAGGCCCTTTTATTTTTTTAAAATTTATTTAGATAATACAAAAAAGAAATAATCTTAATAATTTAAAAATAAATAAAATTTTATTAAATCTATATAAAATTTAGAAATAAATATAAATTCTTGTTAAAAAGAATTTTTTCTTCATTTTTTTTAATTTTAAATTTAATATTTAATTTATAATCCTTTAAAATATTTCTAAATTTTTTTAAAAAAATATATTTGATAAAATTATCTTGAATATTTATAAAATTTAAATTTTTAGATAAAATTACATTAATTTGTTATATTTTATAAATTTTTTTAACCCGGCCAGAAACTTATTTTAAATGTGTAAGAGAAATTTTACATGATAATAATCTCTTAATATTTATAAATAATATATTTTCTAGTGTACAATTTCATTTTTAAATATATAAGGGCACCTGCATATATACAACCCAATTCCAATGTGTTTCATATCGAAGACCTAATCTTTTACCTGAAAGAAATCTCATGAGAGAAAAAAAAAACACATGGTTGAGCTCATTAAAGTAATTTACTATATATTTGTAAGTACAGAGGCATGATCTTCTTTCATGACAAGGTGAACAGGGCTAGAATCTAAAATTCAAAACTACACGTGTTTTTATAAGAGCAAAAAATAAAAGTGGTCTGGCTACAGCGGTTGCAAGCAGTGGTTGTCGACGATTGGTGGTCTGCAAATGCAGGTGGTGACGAAACAATCGTGATCGAGCTCATTAAAGTAATTTATTATATATTTGTAAGTACATAGGCATGACATTTTTTCATGACAAGGTGAACGGGGCTAGAATCTTAAATTCAAAACTACACGTGTTTTTATAAGAGCAAAAAATAAAAGTGATGGAAAATTTAACCACAATAGTGGTCTGGCTACAGCGGTTGCAAGCAGTGGTTGTCGACGATTGGTGGTCTGCAAATGCAGGTGGTGACGATAAGGGGTGGTTAATGGTGGTTGATGGCTTTGGAGGTCGATGGTCGACGGTTGCTGGCGACTACGGAGATCGATGGTTGACGACGGCTAAGGAGGCTCGTGGTTTCTAGTTGGGTCTTCTCTACATAACATGCTCTAGAATTTCACTTCTCCTCTTCTCATATCTCCCCCTTAAAGTAAAGAGATGAAGTCTCTTTATAACTTTTTAGGAAGGGGCTTGTTGGTCTTTTGGCGCATTACTTCCATAACCATGTGACCAGACGGTTTATGTAGATTCCACTTAATCATATGCATTTTTTTAAGGATTTAAGTTTCTTAATAACCTCATAATTGAGCGTAGACCCGTTGGATTTCTCTCATTGAGATGCTTTATTCGACTATAAATATATCAAATTTAGAGTTCAATTGATCATTCAATTCACAATCCACAACCTTAAATTATGTTTCAATGACTTCATTTGGGCATTATTGAAATCAAATTGAACAAGTTTTAGACTAGTTAGTGATACACCACCAATAAATTTCTAAAAACCAATACGAATCTTGAGGCATGACATGGATCACAATTTGATATTTTGAGCAAGAAATATTCAAGCTTTGATTTAAAGTCATTCAAAGCTCGGATTTCAGCAAACTTATAATCAAAATGACATGCTTGACAAGAAAAACCCAATGGTACCAAATTGATCCAATATGAACTAAATCAAGCGTCAATCAAGACATTAAACCACTTTTGAAAGTTTTCTAGGCATATTTAAAAATTCAAATTGATATTAAATTTGGCAAGTTTATAATCAAATCGAGCATCTCGACAAGACAAATCCAACGAACATAAGATCATTCAATAATATAATTAAGACACCCAAATGCTTATCAAATATTGTTCAATCCAATGAATCTCTGGGTCATTCGATCAAAGTGGTTTAAATTCTTCCATTAATTGCAACATGGTCTCTATAAAATAGAGCCATGCCCTCTATTGAGATGGGACTTGAGCTTGAAAACTAAAGAAGTCTGAAGGAGGAGCTGACTTCTAACATCACTTATTAACCAACGATCTAGCGAATGCCTCCTGCTCCTACATCTACCAACCACCGTCGATTACCCTCACATGTCACTGTCGATCACCATCATCTGAAGCCTACTCCTTGCAACGAAGCTCTGAACAAAAAAAAACAAATAAAGCGGAGCATCATCACAAATGTCGTTGTTGGCACCAAAAAATGACTGACTCAAGATGATTCACTACTCACTCGTAGCATTCAATAGCTTAAGACACCCCTCTGAGATCTTTGGTACATGTTTAGGGCACGAAATTAAGGTTTACGATGATTCAACCCCACTCGGGAGAACACACAGTTGGATGGACTCATCCAGGACATTGAACATGTTTGATGCTCATTCTGATGTTTATGGGTCCCTCTGTATCCATCTGGAGCCCTTGGGGTCAGGGCAAGTCACAGAATCCTCCTACGCTCATTATGAGAAAATTAGGGTTAGACATGCATTACCCGCGTTGTTGTTCAGAATGTCCGTTGGCGATAGATTCTCTCATCAATGATAGAGAAAAATACTCATTTTAGAAGTTAATGGATCATAATTCACTCATGTGTGGTTTTCTGTAGCTTTAAGATCGAGAAAACCCTTTGTGAGACGTTCTACACAAATTGTTCGAACACAAGCAATTCGAACAATTTGAGTGATTCAAACAATACAAATAATTCGAATAAATTGAATTAAATTCAAACAAATGGAACCGAACATGAACATCTATTTTCATGAACATTTTCGAACACGATTCCATTTCAAATGGATATAATTTCAAATAAACCAAACATGAACAAAAGCTCGGTTCGGTCATGTTTGATTCATTTTCACCCCTAGTTGTGATGGTATGAAATGGATATATAAGATAAATTATTTTTTGGTCCACTTCAATATAAATTTACTTTTGGATTTGAAGTGAATGACGTTCTCATGTGCGCATCATAATTTTAGATAAGGATATTAAAACTCAATTATTTTGGATGTAGAGTAGGTCGACTAGATGATGAAAAAGAGTAACAAATGCTTTTTTTGTAATGGAATTGAGTTTTTATTTTTATAATATGTTAATAACATATTTTTATTTTGGATGAACAATTTTGGTGCCTTTTCTTTACATAGCATGTGTGCACATTGCATTAGATAAGATCAATGTGTGAATTTGTTTAATTATTGAAGATTTCAAATATATATGCTTCAAATTTAAGCTATTTAATAAAGCTTAGATAAGAAAAATTGTTTAGAATATGAAATCATAGCTACATCATCTTTACATAGTATGTGCCACTAACTCATTTATTTCCTAACAAAAATATATTGTAATGCCAATATAGACATATTTTTTTGAATTAAAAGCTATAAAAAGTTAACAAAAATATATTTTTTAACTTAAATTCATGAAGCCATTTATCGTGAACTTTCTTGCACAATACATAAAGAACATCAAATGAGTTTCTTATGACATCTATTTTGTGTTATGCATTGTCATTTTAAATGGATTGAACTAGTTTAAAATAATTTGTCATTTTGATAGAGTTTCTAAAAAAATTGTCATTTATATCTACCCACCAGGCTCAATGTAAATAGACAAATCACATGTAACAACTTCACTAGCAAGTCTTTCCTCTCTAAAGGTAAGGTCCAACATGTTACAATGTTGATATTTTTAGACAATATGTCGCAGACAAAAAGTCCAATATCGGCTAGATGTAGGACTGAAAAACAGTATTTAAATTTTGGGTTGTCCACCACCCTGAAGAGCTCTTTTGGGAGGTGACAAGAGGTATTAGAACAGATTACTGCTTGCCAGGTGTGTTGACTCTCCATGGTATAGTGAGACCCTCGGTGGAGCCGATTTTTGACGAGAGTGTACATGATTGGGTGGAGGAGAATGTCACGGACAAAAAGTCTCATATCGGCTAGGTGTAGAGCCGAAAAACAGTATTTAAATTATGGGCTGCCCACCACCCCGAAGAGCTCTTTTGGGAGGCGACAAATAGCTAGGTTGTGTGCATTCATATAGAAAGTATATGGATGGGTGCCAATCTACATTAGCATTTGTTGTTAGATATCCTTATGAAAATTTACGCGCCTTGCACTTGACTCCTAAAAGCCCTTATTTGGTATTTAGGCCTTATTTGATTTATGACTCCTAAAAGCCCTTATTTGATTTTTGACTCCTAAAAGCCCTTATTAAAATCTACATTAGCTTTTCTTTATTTGGTATTTAGGCCAAAAATAAAGGTAAATTTTGATTTAAAAATATATTGAAGACATTGTATCCTTAGAATGGGTTTACAATTGATTAAGAATGTCAAAATTGATCTGGCACATCAATTCAACCTGAAACTAACTCGAAAATTTTTAATTAGGGTTAAATATCCTTATCAACTTAATTTCTTGGGTTAGATTCAGCTTTACCAGCCAACCAAAAAATCACTTTAAATGACCCATAAACCTTAAATAGGCTTGAAATCAAACTACTAACTTAGAATTGACCCAAAATTCACTAAAAATTAACCCAAGTTTAAACCCAAATAGATGTTATTCTTTACGTTAACTAGTTATACTGGTTGGGCTCGGGTTGATAGGTTGAGCATTTGTCAGGTTCGAGGGGGAATTTTCCCCCGTATAATATTAGGATTGAAGCTGTTCAGACCGGGTTAGTTATGTGTTGAATTCAGTCCCAATCGACAACCTAAGTTGACATACTAAATGAACCGTACATACAATATGTTTAAATCTCTTCAGAAAATATCCCCTAAATATAAAATAATTTATGAACAACAAAGATTTGACTGTTAGACAATAAATTTAGATTAATATAAGTCTATAAAAGTAAAAACCTTTTGTATGCTTATTCCAGCTAAATGGAAAAATCTTATATACGAAGTCCGAACGCAGCTCTGGATCCAGAATCCAGTAAAATCTTGTCATGTGTGTTTGATTGAGCATACCTAAGAAATGACAAAAAGACGCTAATAACACCACAATGTTATTTTCGTGGTCCTTCGGGCAATGTTATTGACGTTATTCATGAGTGTTATTGCGGTGTTATTGTGGTGTTATTGAAATTATTTTGCAGGGGTTATTGTGGCATTACCACGGTGTTATTTGTGTGGTTTTCCAGGCGATGTTATTGATCACCGGTGTTATTGCAATCTTATTTCGATGTTGTTCGAGTTATTTTGCAGGATCATTGAAGTGAAACCGTGACACCGATAATATTTCCATGTTATTATGATATCATCGGAGTTGTTTAAGAATAACACTCCAATAAGAGCGGCAGAGGGAAGCATATAAGGATACTCTTTCCACCCAAAATTCGAAATTGAGATTTTGGTGGGCGGCAAAATGAAAAGCATGAGCGGGGAATTGCTAAGATCCAAATCCATCTTCTCTCTTTTCCAAAACTCCCGAAAACTCTCACAAACCGAACCAGGGAGTTGCAACGATAGCCGCTCAAAAAGACATCTATGGGTCCAACGACGTGCAGGGGAGAAGAGGAGAAATTGGAGCCACGATGGGAAGCTTGCTGAGAAGGTATTGCGAATAAAGCTTGTTTAACACCCTCGTCGAGTCTTTCTCCCACTTCTGATCCAATCCGAAACCCTCAAATAAGACGAACCAAAGGTAATCCATGTCTTTCACACCTCCCCACTTCGTGAGCTTCAGCTTTATTTTAATTTGTAAATCCGCCTAACAATCAGATTTACCCGGATTGAAGGCAAAACAGAAGAGAAACGCGATGCAGCCGCAGTTGGAGCTAGCTGAGAACTCAATGACGTGATCACGGCGTACATAGACCCGAAACTCCCATTTTTCTCCTCCCGTCTCTCTCCTGCCTGAAACCACTGAGGAAGGTAACTCCAAATCTTCTTTTCTCTTAAATCCGGGATTCGGTGAAATCCAGATTTATCAAATCCGAGTATTTTTTTCGTCCAAAACGATCACCCGGCGAGATTTAGGTCAAATTCAGCTTAAATCCTCCCTTAGGGGCTGTTGCTTGCTAGTAAGTATGATTTAATTTAAGTAAGATTTAGTAAATCCTGTAAATCCGGATTTGAGGTGGTTATATCCCGAAAATTGTTTGTTGTGTTAGTAAGCAAATTTTGATATACTGTTTCATAGCTTTAAAACTATCTAGCATGATTTATCAGGATTTATTTTTCATTTAAAGATAATCAAATTTTAAAAATATAAAGAAGTTTTCAAATGCGCAAAATGTACCAAAAAAAATGTCATTTACATTAATTAATAATTAGTCGTTTAAATTAATAAAATTTTTAAAAAATAATACTTATTAATCAATAATTTAGCATTAATCAATTGTTTATTATATAAATTAAAAATTAGTTTGAATTTTATTAAATAATTCAAAATTTAAAATATATCTTATTTATTAATTAACGATTAAATAGTTACATATAAATTTATCTAATCATAATTAATTTGGTAATATATAATTTTTTCATTAATTATTAATCAATTATAATAATAAAATTTAAGTTAAATAAAAACAAATTAAAATCACAAACCTATCTTCCTCTCTAATATCCTCCCTCTTTCCTTTTTTCACCCAAAACTCCCATCTCTATTCAAAAATCTCGCTTATTTCACTCATATTAGTTTAACCCAAAATCATCGCGTTCTTGAACTAACCTTTGCCATGCCATTAGAGCTAGCTGTGAAGGAAACAATGGTATCATGAATTATATAGACCATTGAAACTATCATTTTTCTTAACTTTCCTCTCCCCTCGTACCAGAAATGACTGAGGAAGACAAGCGTTTTTGCGCCATTCTTTCTGTTGATTTGTCCCAGATTTACTAAATTCACTGATTCATTGGGGTTTTTTTGGTTTCAAGTAGGATTTGATTGAAATAAGTTTTAATAAATTTTATAAATTTGGATTTATCAAATTGTCTAGATGGTTAAATCCTGAAAACTATTTAATATGCTAGAAGTAAAGCATAATAAATGCTAAGAAATAGTTTGACAACTTCAAAAAAAAAAAAAAAATAGGATTCATAAGAGCGAACTTAAACTTCAAAAATAAATTTTAAATAAAAAAATAAATGACTATTCAATGTCTGGAAGTATATAGAAAATTGATATTTACATTAAATAATAATTAATTGTATAGATTAATAATTAATAAATTTGTGTAGAGGAATTGACTATTAAATAATAGTTTTATATTAATCAGTTATTTATTATATAAATGATGAATTATTTAAAAATTTATTAAATAATTGAAAATTTGAATATATTTTTATTCAGTAATTAAATATTAATAGTTACATATAAATTATCTAATTATTATTAAATGAATTATATATAAAGTAATTACTAATTATTAATCAGTTAATTTAATAAAATTAAGTTAAACAAAGAAAAAATTCCCGCTTCCCTTCATGCCGGCCCTCACCTCCGGCTCCCGCTCTCCCGCTTTCGCAGTTCCTGCCCTATACCCTCGCCGACATCCTTCCCCTCCCGGTTTCGCCCAAAACCATTGACTTCATGATCGAACCTTTGCGATACGCTCGCCATCTATCGTGGCTTAACAGAAAGTACCGAAACTCCCATCTTTGTCATCCGTCCTCTCCGCTCCGCTCCTACCAGAAACCATTGAGAAAGGTAAGCCTGTTCGCGCCTTTCTTCCTCTTTGCTTATCCCGGATTTATCGCCAATCGGCGTCATTTTGGGATTTAAGGGAGCTCGGGATGAGGCTTTTTTCGCCGTTTGGATAAATCCTGTGTAAATCTTGCTCAAAATCGGCTGCCAAACAGCCCCTTAAAGATGTTTTTTTTTTTTTTTGGCAGGATTCAGGTTAAATTCTGCTTAAATCCTGCTAACAAACTGCCCAAGAAGTGAGCGAGCAGGGGAAAAGAGCACTAGTCGGAGTAGTTGATGGGAATTTGCAGCGGCAGCTGGTGAGTTCAAGGGGCTTCACCTAGGGAGGTAAAGATGCCATAGCTATTCTCTCCTCTTCCCATTCCTTAAGCACTTATTCACTAGTTTGGATTATGGTGAGGGTGCTCAGAGTTGAATCTTTCTATGCTCTTCTACGAGATGCTGCATCGGCCTCTTCTTTTTCCCCACTTCTCATCTTTCCATCAGCATCAGATGCCGATTCTCTCTGTGCCCTTAGGATCATAACTCACATCCTCTCATCTGATTCTATCCGCTACTCTGTCTACCCTGTATCCTCGTTCGGTGACATTGAAAATTTCGCTGGTCTCAATATCCATAGTTCCCGTGAGAGGTTATCTCTGCTTCTCATTAACTGGGGCTGTCACCGTGACCTCCACCGAATTCTGAAGCTCAGCTCTGAAGTTCGTGTCTTTGTCATTGATAGTCACCGTCCAATTCATCTCCACAATCTAAGTAGGCAGAATGAGCAGATTATTGTCCTTTATACTGAGGACGATGAGCATCATGCAGATTTGATTTATGATTTTGATGTGTCTGCTCTGGCGAATGCCTCCGATCTGAATAGTGATGATGAGATTGGTGAGGACAGTGATAGTGATGATGACAGTGAAAACGAAGTGGATGAGGAGAATGTTAAGCGCCGTAGGCTTTCAGAAGAGTCCGTATCAGACCCAGTCAGACTCTATGGGAAGCTGAAGTCCGAGTATTACAAATTGGGAACTTTTTATGGAAAGCCTGCCGGTTGTTTGATGTTTGACCTTGCTCATTCCCTCAGAAAGAACACAAATGAGCAGCTCTGGTTAGCTTGTGTTTCCCTCACAGATCAGTTCGTACATGAAAGGCTGACCAATGAAAGGTATCAAGCTGGGGTGATGGAACTTGAGCAGTACATTAACATCTCAGGAAACCTGGAAACAATCACTTCGGTGACACTAAAAGATGGCACACAGATTCAAGCACCAGAAAACTCTAGGATTTTCTATGAAGATGAACCACGGCTCATGCTTCTTAGGGAGTGGAATTTGTTTGATTCAATGCTTTGTTCTTCTTATACTGCAACCAAATTGAAAACTTGGAGTGACAATGGTCTAAAGAAACTCAAGCTTCTACTTGCCAGAATGGGTTTCTCTCTTGTGGACTGCCAGAAGAAGTTCCAGTACATGAGCATGGAAGTCAAGCAACGGATGAAAGACGAGTTTGATCACTTCTTACCTGAATATGGATTAACAGAGTTTTACTATCGCAGTTTTCTTAGAATCCATGGGTACTGCTCAAAATTCTCCGCAGCTGATGTAGTTTATGGGGTCACAGCACTGCTTGAATCATTGGTAGGAACTAGGAAGGACACATCAGTTGGCGAGCAATTTTGGGTTGCTTACTCTGCACTTTCTTTGAACAATCTAGATCAGCTTAGAAAAGGAATGCAGAATGCCATTGAGATACAGAGGGCTATTCTCAGACAGGGGAGCTCCGCCATGACAAAGAGTGGATTTATCAGAAGTGGCAGAAGATTTCGCTGGGTAAAGCTCGAAGATCCTGTTGATACTGAGCGGCTTCATTACCCACAGGCTCTCACCAAATTCTGTTATTTTCTGATGGATGCTTTAAAGGAAAGAGGTGCAAAGATGAAGCCTTTGATCTGCGCCTGTTTGGCAAAGGAGCCTGGCAAGGTCTTAATAGTTGGGGTTTGCAGTAAACCACGACTTGGGGCTATTCAAGGTAACTCATTTGGAATAATATTTAGAAAAGCTGCTGAAGAAATTGATGAAGAGTACTCCCATGAATTGTTTGAATCTTCATGGATTCTCTTAGATAGTGTGGCAGTTAGCTCTTTTATGATTAGATTGGCTGAGAAACTTTGATATGTTAATACTTCAGGATATGTTGAAGATGAGCATCCACCGTAAGCTTTTTAAAGTTTTGGATGAGGTATTGAATGTAACTTCATTTTTTTTTTTAAATTAGGGAAAAAAAAACATGACAATAATACAGCCATATTTCTCATAATAATATGCAAATTCTACTTGTTCAGTATTTTTCCGTGGCATTGCTAATATACATACAGGTGTAAGGGTCGTCACATAGGAGATATAGGTTTTCTTTAAATTTAGCTGAATCAGCATAATTCTCTGTTGTAGGATTTCTTTTTCATATATATATATGAGCCGCATTTTCAGGTTAGTTGGTAGAGTATTCGCTTCAGCGGTGTAAGTGCCCTTTGGTTTGGTGTTCGAATCCTGCCTCTTGCGACTGTTGCCTAAAAAGGTAGGAGTTCTCGAATAGGCTGGCTCGCTCTACCTAGTGATGATGATGAAGCCCAAAGGGATTGGTTCGCGGTTCCGCTCATCAACCAATTATATGCAAAAGCCAGCTTTGACGCCTTATGTTGATTTATTTTATTATTTTTAATTTTTTTAATTAGGCTGTTTTCTCTTCATGAAATAGGTACTTGTAGAGTTTTTTGCTTTGAGCATGTATACATTTATATGGTTTCACAAATGTGGCATCATTATAGCCTATATCAAGTGCATCTTGCATCAAACCCTAACTTATAGGTGGTCCATAATCCTAACACATTTTTATTAATATATTGAGAATCTTAAGCTCTTTCATTTGGGAAAGTTTTATTTTTCTTTCTTGCGACTTTATTGTGCAGTTCTCCACTCCTGGTAAGACTCAGAGTTCTAATGAACTTATCCTTTTGGAATTTCATAAGATAAATTTCAAAAGTTTATTTTTACTTGAGAATATACATATGTGTGTGTGTGTGTTCTATTTAACTTTAAGACAAGACAAGTTTTTTATTAACAATCCAGTCATCCATGTAATATTCACTTCTTTTCTTAAGCTAGTTGCTCAATTTGTTCATCGAACACTTCTTCCTTATATATTTCTTATGAAGGCTAATATTGATCTCATTCCATGTAAACTTGAGTCGTAAGGGTAGAATGCTATTCAACCTTGTAAGATAATATTAATGAATTACATCTCAAGGTTGAAGTTAAGGTGTACAGGTAGTTTGTTTCTTGGTGGATTTAATTCTATCTTATCATATATATGCTAGTTATTACAGCAGGTTATGGTCTCAATGTTACCTACCATTGTTTTATTTCTTGTGAGTTTTTGGCTATTAGTGATTGGCTTGTAGTGCTGGTTCGGCTGTGTGGGAGATTTAAAATTAAACTAATTTAGTTTTATATATTTACACGATATAGTTGAATCTCTGTTTTTTTTTTTAGTAAAAGTTGAATTTCTGATTTAAATGCAAAATTTTAACTTATTTAATTATTGATCTATGTGAATAGTTTGTAGAACTTATATTAGTGGAGATATCTTGAAGACATCATTCATTAACTTGGAAAGATCTTATAATATCTTGTGTGATCTTGTAATTAATTTTTTGTTCCCGAACCTGTTCTCTGTTACCAAATGGAGCCTTCAAAGATAGGCTTTAGTATCTCAGAACCACATGCCTATAAGGAGAAAAGGGACCAAAAGGGGGCGAGGGGCTGCCAATCAAGACTAAAGGATTTTTTGAGTACTTGTAAATGGAGTTCTTCTACACCTTTTAAGAAAAATAAGGTGTTAATTTTATTTTCGTTAATAGGAGAAGCTTTTGTTAGTGCTTGTGGAACTTTATTTGAACTTCTACAGTGGAGAGAAAAAAAGTGTCATCAACAACAATAACATCTCTAGGGCTATCAAAAAAGCTCGTTGTTCGCGAACAACTCGTTCTGCTCGTCTGTTCGTTAAGTAGCTAGTGTTCGGCTTCTTCGTTAAGTAAACAAGCCGAACACGAACAAGTTTTTAAAGCTCGAATTATAAACAAGCTAAACATGAACAATTTTTTGTTCGCTCGTGTTCGACTCGTTTTAGCTCGAATATATATATATATATTATAGGCTTAAATCGTAACTGCTCGTGTGGTAATGTGGTTATGTGCCTTATTTTGCATACATTTGGTTCAGGTTCGAATCTCAATACTTTACATTTATTTTTTCAGTTTAATTTTAATGAGCCAATTTCGAGCCGAACACGAACATACTGTTCACAAGCCGGTTTCGAACACGAGCCGATTTCGAATAGGAACAATTTCGAACGAGCAGAACACGAGCCAAGCCTGAGCTCGCTCAAACTCTTTTATAACCCTAAACATCTCAATATCCAATTCCTATTCTTTGTTGCATGTGATTGCATTTCTCTCATATATGTAAAGTGATATCTCTCACGTTTTGCATTGACTAGAGAAAGTTGAATAAGTTAATTTTGACGAATAAGTATTCATTATCAGTTATAGATGAATTGTTTGACTAACAACATGTTACTTTTGTATTTTTAAAAACGTGTTCTTTGATTTAGTTATCATCAGTTAGAAGATCAAGAGTGATGACGAGCTTAAGACAATTTTTGAGAGTTTTAGCTTTGAGAGTTTGCTTTCTTCAGACATTTTTATTGGAGCTAGAATTTATTTGTGGTGGCACTTCATATTATGATCTGAGTTGTGCTGTAATGTTTCATAATGACAATGATTTCAGTCTCTCGATTACTTTGAAATCAACATGGGTTTTCCATACATTTTCATTCATTTTATGACAAACACTCGTCATGTTCTTCTATTTTATTTGTATTGCTTGAATATAGTTTTCTTTTAAGCACGTTTAGTCTTAAACTAAGGGCCCGTTTGGGGCAGCTTATAACTGCGGGCGGCGTTTTGAAAACGCCGCCGTCTCGTTTGTTTCCCGCGTTTCACGAGCTTATTCAAAAATCGCGTTTATAATTTCTTAAACACGCAGCCCGCGGGATGTTCCCCGCGGGCCGCGTTTCGTTGCGACGTTTTACTCTTGTGCCCTCTCGTTCGCATCTCACACCTCGTTCGCATCTCATACCTCGTTCGATTCTTCTCGCATCCACTGCTGCTCCTTCCTCTTCTTCGGAAATCTCTTTCACGACTCCTAATCTTCGGCATTTCTTCTTCTTTGGCATTTACTCCTCTTCGGATCTGTTTTATTTTTTCCCGTCGAGCTGCGCAGTTCTTCCCCTGGTTGGCATCCTCTTCCGCTCCTCCCCTATTCAGATCTGTTTTTTCTTCTTCGCTGATTCTGCGGTGAGCCAAACGCAAGGGAAGCACGGAGAAAACCTCTCTGGTCCAAATAATTCGCGTCAAATTCTTTGGAGAGGATGGCGATGAGCCAAATGCAAGGGAAGCGCTGATTCTGCAGGAGCCTCACTCTCCACCTCTACCTCCAACCTCATCATTCTTCCCTCCTACTCCATGGCCAAAATCCCGCTCTCCCAATTCCTCTCTGCATCTCTTCTCTCCCTCTTCATCCTCATCGCAGAGCTGCAAATTTCATCGACAATCGTCTACAATCCAACGACGACAGTGGAATACAGAGCCGTCTACACTCATATTTTGTCGAATTTTAAATACACTGTCAAATGCGGTTTTAGGTTGTTGTTTGCTGCTCGTTGGTGTTGTTGTGCCGCCGCTTCAATGAATTTAAATTTCAAAGCCGAGAGCATTTTTAATGTATTTTGAATGCATTCATATTTTATCGAATTTTGAACACACTTCTTCTCGGAATTAAAATAAGGATCAATCAAAAAACCTTAACACTATGAACAACATATTTATAATAAGGATTAGTAAATAGAATAACTAATGATCATAATAAGAAAAAAATAGAAAAGGAAGGGCATAGAATAGGCAATGAGTAAAGTAGAAGAATCATAGAAAAGGAAAGGGAATAGGAGAGAAGCTAAACATGTTACTTTTGTCAAATCTCCTTGAAGGTGCATTGAAATGTTACTTTTGTCATTCATTCAATTAAAAAAAATTGCAGGTAAGCTGTTTACAAAACGCACAAACCAAATAACTAAACAGTTTATCCAGAACAGGGGCAAAATGGTCATTTATCCAGAATCAGCTGTTTTCCAGACGCACAAACCAAACAAACGAACAACTTATCCGGATCAGTTGCTCATCAGCAGATTATTAGAATCAGCTGCTTATCAGCAGAAGCTGGATAAGCTACAGCTGCCCCAAACAGACCATAAATGCTTACAGTAAGGTTCAGAGCTGAGTCTAGATTTTCTGATTAATTGAGATCAGGATCTTGAACTACTCATTCAAAGTTCTCTTCAGCTCTCCTTTTTTTTTTCTGAAGCTATTCTTGTTAATATGATTCTAGCACACCCATGTTCTAATTTGAATCCAGTACCATCATCACTATAAAATTCCTTATCATGAAGCTTCTTGTTTTGCTCTTTACCTAGAATTAAAGAAATCAGGTTTTTGTTCCATTAGAGGTGTACGGGATGTTCTTCTTTGGAGGTGAGTAATCAATCAATTCCTAACAGTTAGAATTTAAAGGATGATAATGTTTTCCCTCTTTAAAGTTTTGATAAGGATTCCCGAGCCTTATAATGTTCATGATAGGATGAAAGAGAAGCCTTTTTAGAAGAGTAATTTGTTTTACAAAAGTTCTTTTATGAAAATCTACGAAAAATAGTCATTTTTAACTGATATTGTCAGATTTTAATTTTATTTTTAACTAATGTGTTATATGTTTTGGGGCCGCTTTTTTCGAGTGGCGCTGCCCCAAACCGCGAAGCCTTTCATTTTTTTTCGCTTTCTCGCAGTGTTTGCGGCAGCCTAAAGTTTGCGGGCCACGAGATCGACCCCGCGGCCGGCGTTCGCGATTGTTAATATGCACCGCTCGAAGCTTGCCCTAACCTCTGGCGTTCCTGAAACCGTGCGGAGAAATTTTCTCCCTAGCATCGAGCGTTACAAATGTTTCTGGCGCCAAAGTTGTTTGTTGCAGATCTTGAACTTGAAGAGCGATCAAAATTGCAACTCAAGAGTGATCAAAGTTCTTTGTTGCAGATCTTGAACTTCTCCAAATTTGTTTATTTTTTGGGTCCACTTGAAGAGCTTTACAAATGTTTTCTGCGCCAAAGTTCTTTTTATGCTCGATTTCTGTTTCAGGATGACTACTTGTTAAATTAAATTGATCAGCCATCTCTCGCTGAGCTCCATGGGATGAATGATTAGGCTTCTAATTTCTAGCTTGTGTTGTTTACAACTCAAATTTTGATGCTCTGGTTCTGAGCGTCTTCTTTTGAATCGGTTAGTTTATACTTTGCGCCATTTTGTAATAGCCAGAAAGCTTCTTCTGGCTTTATTCTCTCTGCTCCATAGTGGGTGTTCTTCAAAGTTGAGAGCTTTATTATCAGAGTACTAAAGCATTACAGCAGCTAGAAAACCGCAGAGATATATAAAATCAAATCAAGAAACAAACTCTTCTTTTGTATAAAGTTTAAGATCTTCATTCTGTAAGCTTCAAGCATAGGAATGAAGGAGCAATTGGTTCTGATTCACTTTTTAATGGAATGAAAGCCCTGCAAGGGTATGATGGTTGATGGAGAAGAAGTAGACTATTCAAGCTGCCATCTTTTAACAAATCCAGACTTATCAAACAGTGGGAACATCAATGTGCTGTTTAAAAATATATACCAGGACATGTACACTAACACCCAGATGCTTGCCGCCTCTGAAGGAGATCTAGGGGATGGAAAGGAGCTGAAGAAGCCAGTCAGGAAGTCACTGAGGAACAAAGAGGCTGTTCGGAAATATATAGAGAAGAAGAAGGCGCTTGCAGCTTACAGGAAGAAGTGAAAAAGCTGCGTTTTCATACTTCCGCTTTTAGCCTTTTCACCTTGCAGAAATTTCCGCTTTTTCACCTTCTTATTTTTGGAAGGATATTCTTCCAATATTTCTTGGTTCTTCTCCTTCCTGCCTGAGTCCTTGTTCTTTTGTTCAATAGCCATCACCAACATTTTGATCTGACAAAGATCTGTAATTAGAAAAAAGACAGTTCATTTACAATTCGTAGTACACCAAGCTTAGAGGTGTACTTCATCAATGTAAATACCTAAGATTGTCTCCCAAAATTACAATTTGGGCCTGCACTGTCTTGTGTACTATTGTATGTAGTGTCAATAGCATTGCCTCAACTATCATTTCTATCACGGGAGCTACAATATCTGAATTTTAAAAATAATATAATAATCTTATTAATTGTCATTTTAATAATTTTAGATTTTTTTTTGTACTCGTGATACCCACTGTGAAGTGATGTGTGTATCTATCATTCTGTGTTGTTTTTAAGTGATTTTTTTGTCATCAAAGTATTAAATTTATGGTTATCACGCTTTTGTTACGCACAACATTACAAAACAAAGGCATAATGATCATTTTTCTAGAAGTAGTTACCTTATAACTGTTTTAGAAACAGTTACTTTATAACTGTTTTCACACAGCTACCCCACAGTTATTTTTACGCAGCTGCCTCAAACATGCAGCCAACTTCCCCACAGCAGTTTTTTGAGATAGTGCAGCTATAGCTGAAAAAGTTGAAAGTTGCAGCTGTGCCAAACAGATCCTAAGTAACTTGGGGTTGGTTGCTCTTATTTTTTTTCTCCTTACGTCTTATATTTGTATAGTTTGCAAGGGAGTCATGGTGATCTGTTTTTTGTGGATGCTGCAGCGTGTGTTGCTCTTAGTGTTTAAATGGCTTTCTACTTGGCAGACTCATTTCGTTACCTGAGAAAAGAATTATTTTGAAAGATAATGGATTTTCTAGGTTCTATTGTTTGGTTATGTCGTTAAAAATTAATATTAATCTTGCACTCTGTAAACATTCCCACAAAATGCTTAAAAAAGATTTTATTTTGGTGTGTGAAAACTTGATTATCATTTTGGGGCTGTCTGGTTTATATTTTTTTCCGTGTAAAGTAAAATAAGGATTAGGGTTTTTAAAATTTGTGTGTTTGGAATGGTACAGTGATGAAGTGAAGTAAAAGTTACGTGGAATCAGGTTTTAATCCGTTAGTTAAAAAATGCAGCAAAGTAAACTCGCCCAATTGTTGGCGTAAAATCACTTCAGCACGTGTGGACTTCTTGTATCTCATCGCATTATTTGCTATCTATCTTCTTTTTGGATCGTTTTCGAGACTCTCTCATTCGATTCTCCTTCAGTCCGTCGTCTATCTTTGTCTAGGCTGCCGCTCGATCTTTGCCAAGGTTGCCTGCATTCTATTCTCTTGGTTGCTCATTGCTAAAGCGGCCGAAGGTACATTATGTTTACTCTTTTCAGCTTCTTCCTATTTCTCAACCTTTTAAGCTTCTGATTATTGTTTCAGTACAGATATAGCGTCCGAAGTAAGGCTTCCAGGTTCTCGATTTGTCGGGTGTTCTTTGCCGTGTCTTTTGCCCGAATCTGTTGCTATTAGTGATTGATTATTGATTTAAAACTATAATTAGTTTTCTAATTACCGGTTCTCCACATTTGCCTTTAAGAATTTTGTTAGATTACATTGAATAGGAAATACTAACTAATAGAAAGTACAAGGCACTGTTTCATGTGATATTGATGGTCTTGAATTCTTCACCTCATTCCATGTTATTTGACGTCTAAAAGTGTTCTGAATGAGTTCTTAGGCAACTAGAATCTACATGCTTCGGGAATTCTGTCATTCAGTTGATGATTGATGTTAATACTGGAAATCACGATTAGATTGGGAGAGCTCCATGGTTTTATATTAAGATGTGGTAGAATCCGCAGAAGAAATTAATCATGCGGCCTTGAATGGAATGTCTAGAGAGAATGTGTGATTTTTATATCTTGTTTTGATTCACAATACACTTTTTGCTTCTTATGATGTTTTGTTTGCTGAAATTTTCTACACAATGTTATTCTGTGAGCAAATGTTAATTATTTTTTTAGTTTTGCTGTGTATTGCTATGTTATTAGTACACATTTGATTTGGCTGCGTTTTTTAGTAACAAATTTTGCTGAAAAAAAGTTATTGAGCAGTATACATGTAAAAAGATAATTTTAGGTGTTGGATATGTAAATACATAGAAATTGGGTGGTATGCATGTAAATCTTTCCATGCTCTTTCTTTCAAATTAAGAATTTACTGTTGCTATTGTTTTTAGTTTAATGTCAAGATTAACGAGCTCATTATGGCTAGTTATTTAATTCTTTAAAGTTTTTGCTGGTTTTGAACGTTTTTGACATCCTTGTTGTAGACAAGACTAGAGAAATAGTTTAAGATAAACTTGGAGTCTAAAGACTTTCATTTGACTAGATATAAAATTGAATGTATAGAATGTAATTTTAGTTGCAGTAGATCTAGTGGCAGTGACAATTGGTGATCAAATTCCTAAAAAGAGAATGTTTTTGACATCTCGAGTCTATTGTTTAAAGTGATGGTGATGTAGATGGGGATGTTATTAGTAGAATTCAGGTTGGATGCATGAAGTGGAAGAATGCATCGGGCCCACTTGTGATAGAAAAATACCGCTTAGACTTGAAAAGGAAAATTTTATAAGATGGTGATTGTGGTGAGACCTGCAATGCTTTATGACGCAAAATGTTGGGCAATAAGAGAAACATGAAATTAATTTAAATGTTGCTTAGATGAGATAGCTTAGGTGGATGAGTGGCTTGACACTTAGAGACAACATACCAAAATAAATATATCTATGAACGGGTTGGTGTAGCTCTAGTGCATACAAGATTGGAGTCTTAGATGGGTTGGTAACATTAAACATCGACCATCTAATAATCCGGTAAGAATGGTAGATGTTTTAGATTCTATTTATATTAAGAAAGGTAGATGTAGAACTAAAAAGACTTGAGCATATTGTATAAAAACAATCTTCATTTATTAGAATTAAATGAAAATACGACTCTCAATAGAACTGAAAAAAAAGGATTCATGTAGCCGACTCCACTCAGTGGGATGAAGGCTTGTTTTTGTTGTGGTTGTTTCTGAATTTGAGTTGCTGATTAAAATTCATTTGAGTGACTCGAGTTAGTCAAACAAGATTCACCACATGAATGAATATTCAATCAAACAATAACATGATTAATAAAAAAAACAAGAAATAAATCCAATTATAGAGCTAAGAGATATAAGATATTTCGCAAATCAACTTTTGCAAACAAAAAAATAACTGCTTCTCGAGTCGGCCGGCTACATTTTCTTAAATTGTGGAATAGATTCAGGGTTGCGTATGGGTGGCACGAATCGATTTTATAAATTAGTAATTTTTCATGACTTTTATATATTTTAGGGGACTTGTAGTCTTTGATTTGCTTCCATCGCGCTTTAAGGAATCTCAAGTAATTGTGTGTGTGTATTTATATATATATATATATATAGTTCACCTATGCAATTGAATACTCATTAAAAAAAAAAAAAAAAACATAATGCGGAAAGCCTTCCCAGATTATTGTAAGCAACGCTTAATGAAAATCATTTATCACCAGGATCTTTTTTTACAACATTGATTTACTTTTCACTTGTAGGAACATGACAAATAATTAAGAAAATAAAATAAAAAAAAGCATCCATACATACCACCCAATTAATATGTATTTACATATATCTTAACACGTAAGCTTTACTTCTTCTTTACATTTATACCTCCCAAATCTTTCATATCACCTAAAATAACATCAGCATTTTAACTTTAAAAAGTAATGTGTATATATAATTTTATGCATGTATAAGATGACAAATAAGTAAAACTAATAGTTTATAAATTAAATGTAAATTCATATGAATTAAGTGGTATGATTTTCAATCCAAAAAAGAAATCATGATCTAGTTTAAACTGTCACAAATTTCAATAAATGCTAATAAATTTTGAAATAAATTTCACTCCATAACGAACTCCATCATCCGAAAATGGCAGCGATGTGGAACAATAACCAATCTGCCACCTCTATTAAATGTACATTCAAAGCGGATGGGAGTCTATTTAGGACAGGATATTAATATTACCGTTGGCGAGGGAGCAACTTGCAAGTTTTGGCAAAAAATAATTTCCATAAATACCCCTAAATGGGTACAATCACAAAATTGAGGAAGCATCAGATAAATCATAACCGTTCCTTTTTTTTTTAACAATGTAAATAGCAAAAGAATAAATCACCATTTATATGTCTCAAAACTTCTTGATTTTGAGTGAAGGTAGAACTCTACGCAGGCTCTTCAGCACGACTTTGTTCCTTCATATACCACTTGTTTATACGTTCCTTGGAGAGCAGAACCTGTAAGAAATAAATCAAGCATATGAGGCTGAACATTACTCTTAAATTTATGGAAGATTTCCATGCATACAACTCACTTCTTATGTATTTACAGATCTAATGTCTCTCAACTTTTATTTTTTTGCATACATGCCATCTTATCCATGCATGAAGGTGTATTTCACTTTTTATGTGATGAAGATTTGGAAGGTATAAATGTAAAAATCAAAGTTTAGGTGTTAGATATGTAAACATATAAGAATTGGGTGGTGTGTATGTAAATGCTTGATCCTTCTATTATAATTTTCTTTCGGGACGAAATTGAATTGTGATGATGTTTTCTGGTTCAGACTAACTTAGTTTTGCAAAATAGATATGTTTTGAATATCGCTCAAATACAGTGGATTAATTAAAACATGTATCAGTTCATATTTTTTTTTTTCTAAAAATGAGCATGCACATACATACCACACCTTTCCTATGCATTTGCATATCTAACACCGAAATTTTTATTTTTTTACATTTAGACCACCAAAGTCTTTCATATCACACAAAATTATCACTATTTTACGGTTTTAAATGTGAAATATACCTTTCCATGCATAAATAAAGTGACATATATATATATAAACGTTGAAGCTTTTAAGAGTTAGATAAAAACATAAGAATTGAGTGATTTTTATGTAAATCTTGAAATAAAAAAGTGAATTACTTAACAAGTGGTAAACAACTGAAATAGATGACATTATTATCTCTTCACCTGCTTTTCCCAATCAGTTCTTGTTGTCATGAAGAGGAGCACACTTGTTTGAACCAAAACACCAAGCATCATCCCCATCCATATTCCCTGAGGGTTTAGAACATAAAAACAAAATTAATAAGCTCACAAAGATTATCAAATATATATAAATATTAAACAACAGATATATAATGCCTAAGGGTTTTATTTTATTTTACCTTAACATGGAAGCCTAGTCCATAACCAAGCAGAACACCAAGAGGAATGCCTACCAAGTAGTAGCATGTTATGTTTACATATGCAACCACTCCCTGCAGGCCAGCACCAATAGCAACCCCTGCGTATGATCCGTAGGAAAATATTATGTTCTTGTGTGTAAGAATTTTAAATTATAGTCAGATAAATTACTAAATATCAATTAGTACTCATGCTTGTTCAAAATTGTGAGTATAATATTCTATTAACACATTTTTTAACAAATTGCTAAAAATGTGAATAAGGAGTAATTTTTAGCAACATTTTTCTTTAAATTTATTTCTGCAGCTCAAATTTCTGTTAGCCAAGTCTTATGAACATGCCCGTATGAGTTATATTCATCATTGTTTTTTTCTTTTGCATCAAACAACTCTAGCAATTACATTTATATCATCTGAAACATGCTATTTACAAATCAAGCAACCTCTTTCATTAATTTTTCAAAATTCTCACTCAAACATCAATATTCATGGTAAAATACCAACCCAAATTTTTTATTTTTATCAAATGCTCAATAATTTAATTGTGGCACGCATAAATACATCGATTCGGTAGTTAGAAAAAAAGCACCGAGCTGGTTAATTTGTAAATATCAATGTTTCGGGTGGTCTCTATGTAATTATCCCTATTATAATAATAATAAATGTTTGCATACTATTTTGAAGGTGTTAGATATCTAAATACATAAGAGTTGTGTGGTATGCATGTAAATTTCCCAAAAAAAGAAAACGTCGAAGCAAAACTGTTGGCTCACCTGAAAGAACTGGTTGAACACTATTGAGAAGTATAGAGCAGGCTAATAAAGGGGAGAGATCTGCGACAGCTCTGGCAACTTCTGGGTCATTAGTAAATACATAAGCCAGCTTTCCTCGAAGAATTATAAAGAACGTGAACAATATTAATCCAATGGACAGGGAAGTCACGACAACATTAACAATTGCAAATTTTGCACGCTTTGCACTTCCAGCTCCAAGCTCATTTGCCACTCTCACACTGTAATAAATAAAATATTTTAATACATTTCAGCTGTCAGAAAGTATAAATTACATCAGATGTTGAGAGATTACCCAGCAGCTCCCAGAAAACCAATAGCTATCATCATCTCCCACCCATTAATATTAAGGCTGATGAAAAATATTACAAAGAAAGTCAGATCAAACCAGCATAATTGGTAACAAAAGTTAACATAATAAAAATATAAAATTTTTAAAACAAAGATGAGTACCATATTGACAGAGCATCAAGTGCAACCTCAGCATTCTTCATATATCCAGTTAAAAGAACCAAAATGGTATTATACCAAAGCTCTAAGCTGCACCATATCCATTTTTATTGACTAAATAAATTCATTGAATAACAACTAATATTTAATATATACTCCACTTTTTAAAAGTTCACCATAAGAGAAAAAGAGAAAAACATACCATAGCATGACACCAGATGACAAAGAAACCTTCATAGTGGACCAAAGATCCTTAAAAGCACTAAAAGAGAAACCTTTCCAGGTCTCAGGACATCCCCCGAAGAAGATGAAGCCGAGTTGTCCGATCACCGGAATCCACATAACGATGATCGTCGAAGACATAACTCCGACGAGTCCAAGACCGAGTATCTTAGTCATGAACCACGAGAGACTAAGATGAAGAGCTAATGTCAATACAGCCAAATATGTGATGATGATATTCTTGCTCTGTGACTGAAGGTACATTTGAAGAGTGAAAGCCCAGATGTAGGAGAACATTACTGGAATGAACCATTTGGAAATAGTGCCTGCCATTTCTGCAATCGAGTCATCTTGTCTGAGCAGCTTTAAGAGAGGGGTGGTAAAGATGAAGATGGGGAGGATGAAGAGGCTGCAAATGAAGAGAATAATCCATGATCTTTGTAGATAAATTCCTAGCATGCGGTATTGTTTTGCTCCATAGGATTGGCCACAGAGAGTTTCCAGTGCACTTGCCATGCCCAACTGCAATATTTTTGAGGTGGAGTAAAGATATTTAAGATTTGGTTTTTAAGATAAAAATAGACAAAATATTCTTTGTTTACATGCCTCCACTGTGAACACTGGCACATGAATATGTAAAAATGGGGGTGAGATTAGTACCTATCATATACTACTTGCTTACTACCTGCAATATGTTAAAGTAATTAGTGTGAATTGTCTGTCACATGTTATTTGATGGATTATTATGAAATAGTTTACTATACAATTGCTATTTTTTATTAATTTTACCTATGATAAGTTGTTTGTTAGAAAGTTTTGTAGAGTTACAAACTTAGCATAACACCTTTTAATGCTCAAAATGACTGACGGATTATTGACAAAAGTTCTATTATAATGTCAATGCCGCGCAGTGGTATGAAGGAATATCTATTCATAAATTCTGAAAAACATTGATGAACTTTCAATGGAATTTCTATCAAAGTGTTGATATCTTGGTTTCATCGATAGATTTTTAGTCCATAGATATCAGTGGAATACTTGTCAATATGATAATAACGAATTTTTATTGGTATTTTGACAAAATATTTATCAATAATTTTAACAAACTAATGATGAAAAAATAATTTTTAATAGGGTCATTATTAGACAATTTCATTGCTCAAGTAAATTTGATGAATTTTTGTTTTTATCTA